>NW_027103734.1:0-152262 GCF_902728285.1 Clytia hemisphaerica | reverse complement strand
GGGGGGGGGGGGATACAATAAACTTGGGTAGATGGGCAAAGCTGTGGAGGCTTATTCGTAACGAGATGTTTTATACAATTATTGATAAACTCTTTCGAATGTTTCTATGCATGTAATAAATAGAACGTTTTCTATATTTAAAGGTTTTGTTTTGATTGAAAGATCTGATGATGCTGATGTAGTAAAAACAAGTGCGACAAGATTAGAAAAAGGTTTTGAAAAAATCATTGAATAAAAAAAATATCATCTTTAAGTAGACTGTTTTATATACTGGATTATACAGAATCACTTCGATTGAGCGACCCTCTTAGTAGAAAAAGTCTCAATAAAATCCCCCTTCGAATAAACAATAAACGCCTCCTCTTAAGGAGGAGCGTTTATTCAAACGCCTCCCCTTTAAGTGAGGGCGTTTATTTAAAACAAGTACAAAAGCTGTATGCAAGTGTAATATACAGGAAGGTCATCTTTTTTCAACCGTTACGTCAATTTTAACCAATGGTATTGCTTCATTTTTCAACCGACCAATGACCTTACAAAAACGGTAAAAGGTTTTCGCTCATTTCGCGCAAAAGTGGAGACTGGCATTTAACACTCTGGTCGAAAAACTTTTCAACCTCAGAGAGCACCTGGAAGACGCCCTGCTTGAGACCTTACCGCCCATGTTGAGAAATTAACACCCTTAACAAAAACTTTAATACTCTGGTCAAAAAACCTTTCAACCTCAGAGAGCACCTGGAAGACGCCCTGCTTGAGACCTTACCGTCCATGTTGAGAAATTAACACCCTTAACAAAAACTTTAATACTCTGGTCAAAAAACCTTTCAACCTCAGAGAGCACCTTGAAGACGCCCTGCTGATAGATTAACACCCTTAGCAGGTCAAAAAAACTTTTACCCTCAACGAGCACCTTGATGACGCCCTGCTTGAGAACTTACCGCCCACAGTGATAATCTGAGTAAACAAGTCCACATGGGTGTACGATCCCAACCAGAAATACAATGGATCATCATGTTGCTTTTACCTTCAAAAACAATCCAAAAATTGGGCTATTCCAGAAATAATCTGTACCCCCTTGTTGAGGAGGTCTTTTTTGGGAAAGGTGACCACCCTGGATTTTTTTCTTCTCATGTTTGGAACCACCTTACCTCATTTACTGACCACCCTGGATTTTTATATTAAAAAAACAGACCCCTGGATTTTTATATAAAAAAAAACAGACCCCTTGATTTTTTATTTTTCCAGACCACCCTGGACGCCACAACTCCTCAATATAGGGGATACAGACTATTTCTGGAGAAGCCCTTTCAGAGTGGGCCGCAAATTAATGAGCTTTTCCAGAAAAGAATTTTACTCCCACTGTTGAGGATATTCATTTTTCGAAGTATCGAACCTCCTAGATATCCTACTTCATTAGTAAAGATCCACTCTTATAAAGACCCTGAATATCCATTCTTAAAAATATACTCTTCCCCTGGATATCCTCTTATAAAAATGCTTACCCCTGGATATCGTATTTACATTGTATTTCTTTAACAAACAGACAATGCGCACATAGTGTACTACGAAGCGATAAACGTCGTGAGATACACTCTGGTACAGAGTACCTAAATCCCAGCTGCTATACTATAAAAAGCCATAGTGTCCTTCAGGGTCCTTTCCCCCCTATGCCTAGAATGAAAATTTTCCATTTCCCCCTTGATTTTTCCCCATCCTGCCTTCAAAAATTTCTCTGTCCCTCCCCCTCAAGCATAAAAAGCTATAATTTGACGAATTCAACGCTTATTGTTTTCCCTAGTTCTAATTCAAGAATAAATGGAAAGGATGGTACTACTCAAATTTTCTATGATCTTGATATTTTTTATCACAGCATTATCTCATAAAACCAGATGTTTTGCAATTTTGAATTGATTTTGGTGAGTTCCCCCCCATGCCTAGAATGAAAATTTTCCATCCCCCCTCGTTTCGCTTTCCCTGGCTTCAAAAATCTTTCCCCCCCATACGTCCTTTCGGCCTCAAAAGCCATCCCCCCCTTGAATCCAAGGGGGGGGGACACTGTGTTAAAGATCAAACTTACCTTCTCTTAGAGTTCTGATCATCAGGAGCATGTAGTTTTGAAGGAGTAATACGATGTCCCATTCCTAAGAGTAAAAAAAAGAAAAATCAAATTAAAAAGAGTCAAGTCGAAATATAGTTCAGACTCATAGGTTTATAAAGCCCGATGGGTTAGATGTCGCGCTTTTGCTGAAAATTGTACCGAGGTTAGGCAGGGAATCCTACCTAGGTCACGTGACATTACAATAGAATTTCAGCGTTTGACCAATCAGAAGCTTCGCAGGTTTTCGAAAACAATAGCAGCAATATTTTTTGCGATATTCACTTTTTTTTTACTTGGAAAAGCTTAAAGCACGACATCTAGCCTTTCCGGCTTTGCAGGAATCTGTGATTTAGAGAGCAAAATTTATCATAATTCAAATCAAATCAAATTCGATTTTCAAGGGAAATTGGATTTTCATCAAATAAGGGGGTGTATTGAATAGTAGAACATCGAATTAGAGAACGTAAATTGTTGTATGTTCTTTATAAAAATGTGTAAGTGTAATGCTTTTTTTCTCTCAAATTGTTCTATTGTTGAAGTGCATACAGTAAACTCTCTCTAATTCGAATCTTTCTGTAATTCGAACTAAAATATTGGTCCCCTCTACTAGAAAGTGATGGTTTAAGTTACTCTCTGTAATTCAAATCTTTCTCTAATTTGAAATAAATTTTTGTTCCCTTGAAGATCGAATTAGAGAAAGTAGTTTCAAAGTCTGCCCTACTACTGTGTTCTAATACCCATTTTACTGAACTGACATTAAAACCGGAAGCCGAGATTTTAATCTTGCGATTAAGTGAGTTGTATCAACAAAAGGCATTTAAAGATTCCGGAATGAATTGTGTATGGAATGATGAAAGGATAATGATTCTAATACACGTTTTTTATAAGAACAATTCAATTTTATAAGAACACGAGGCTGAAAATTTGTCAAAACCTAAGAACAAAGTAAGAACAATTTGAGCCTCAGATTGTAGAAACTACTACGAAAGTACGGACTTTAAACCCATTTCAAATTTTTAAGTGTGTTAAGAACATTGTAAGAACATTTAAGCCTGAGCCGAAAATCTATTGGTTCTTATGAAAAAAAAGCGTGTTTTTATGTTTTGTCTAGATATTTACATTGCTGATTTAAAGAACATGTCGATGGGAGTTTGTTAATTAAAATCAAGATAATTAAATCCAAGGTTAAAACTTCGAGGTGTATTTTTTGTGCCAGAAGCATCGAAGGTCAAAGCATCATTTAATATACGTTTTTTCTATAAGAATAAATTGAATCAGAAGATAAGACTTCGACTTCAAAATATTAAGAATAAGTTGAGATCATTTTAAAGCTTTACAGACTCGAATAAAAAACAGCCAAATTCTTTGAAAAATGAACAAATAAATACTCACAAAATGGTGAAAATAAGAACATGCTAAGAACATTTGCTCGTACGATATGGAAATATTTCACTCGTTCCGGATTTTCCGTATATTTACGGAAAAATCTCGGACCTCGTAAAAAATTTCCCATATTATACTCGCAACTGTCCGATAACTATTACATGTTTTTCTTTTCCTTTTTCTTACCAATCTTGCTCCACATCCGTGTCAATTCAATGTGAAAAAAACTTAAAATTGATGAGTAAGCAAACGATACCACTCTTATTTGAAAACAAAACCTTTAAAGACAAACTTAGGCTTTCTGAAATTTATACTTAAAAATACTTCAGTTTGCTCAAAATTAGAAGATTGCTGGCAGAGGGTTGTCTGAAATTGGTCTATGGATTTCGATTTTCCTTGTTCTTAATTTGTTCTTATCATTGTTCTTATATAAGAAAGATTGTAATCAGGTTTTATGAGAGAATAAAAACCTAAGTTAAAAGCATTTTATGATGATGAAAAGACTTAAAGCTAATTATTGTTTTAATAAATGCACTTTTAAATTTATAATTATCCTGATTACAGAAGTAATTGAGCCTACAATACACATTTTTTTATAAGAACAAACTATATAAGAACAAAAAGCTTCGATGGCCGAACACTTATAACGTTCTAAGGCTTTGAGGAATCTAAAATACACATTTTCTTAGGAAAATTGGCAAAAATGTTCACTAAATAGTGAAAATAAGAACATGTTAAGAACATTTCAAGGGTTAAAACTCAAAAAGTTGAGAACATCCAAAGGTTTAAAATTTTTTGAATGTTCTTATAAAAAAGAGCCTACTATACATAAACATAAATATACGTCAAGAAATGAGAGTATTGAAAATTTTAGTATAAGATTTCGATGACATGTGTGGTTGATGGTTGATGCGGAAAAAAGGAACAGATTGAGAGACTTTTTGATAATTGTAAACATCTAGTCAAACAGCTGCTGTGGCTGTCACTGATCTATATTTGTAGACCTAAATGTGGTGAGAATTGGATGATTTTTGTTATCACTGATCTATCAAATATATGTGATTGGAGAATACCGAATTGAAAAAACTTTTTAAATCGACTTCATTGGGAAGAGAGAATTCTACGTGATCAGACAAGAGGACTCTGAAAAGAACTCTTCAAATCGAGATTTTCTTGGGAACAGAGAATTCTGCGTAACAAATCAACAAATCGTGACATCGAGAGGACCTCCCGTAAAATCAACATTGTGAACGTTAGATGTACATTGAAACAACGTTGTGTAAAAAACGTTGTAACCAAATTACATTTGCGTGGTATTGTCCAATACAGTTGACCTTCAGAAAAACAAAGATCAGTGCGGTCACTCAAATTGACAGAATTATCAAAACTATCTCTTGCGTCGGAGGAACGTTGAGGTCAAGAGGAGGAGCCACTTTTGATTCTTATAAGATCAAGTTTCAAGAAGAGAGATTATACCAAACAAAAACGGATGGTTATCGCATGGTTACAAATTCCAAATAAAAAGCTTTAAGAAGTACTCTTGTTGAGTTAGTCTCGGATAACATTTTTTGAGAATTAGAAAATTGGAAATTGTCTATGCATTAAATTCCGTTGATCCAGAGATCTATACGAGAACTATAAACAAAAAGCACCTTATCTGGCCAATGAATATTGAAGAAAATTGAGGAACGCGGGGGGTTGCCAACCAGAAGGAAAACCTCAATCCTTATCTATTGGAGTTCAGCCAAAAAATATTTACCAACATTCAATTTAAAGATTACAGATAAAGTACACCAGAGTATACCATAAGTGGTATTCTGTTTAAAGAGAGTGTTTGATAGATGCATAAAGGATTGAAACGCGATAAAACAGATTACTAATAGGCTTACAAAGTACACTGGATTTTGATTTTAAGCGTCGCCAACGAAAATGAATTTTTTGAGATTCGCTAAAGGGATTTTCAACATTTTTATACTAATAAAGCTTGTTGTATGTTTTCCGAATTCAACGGACTCAATGAAGGTTCAAACCATTACCAAAGACAATACAACTGTACCCTTACTGAAATGCGAATTTGAGGAGAATTTAGTTTTCTTCAAATTCCCAGGCCTCGATATATCAAACTTCGTCAATCTTCAGGGAAATGAGACTCAGATCAAGAGCACGAGGCTATACATTGAAAGCACCCGCGGATTCGAATCGAAGATCAAACGAAAGCCGTTGGAGCGTCTGAGACAAGGAGAAGATCTAATGCAACTTGTCGCAAAATCAAAACTGGATTTCCCGCCAAATTTTCGGTTCCGTATCATTATCTCACATGAGACAACTAAAGGTCATCATTTGGAACAACGCATTGAGAATTTTTACTACGCTTCTAAGAAGAAACGTAAAATCAACAGTTGGGAAAAATATTGGGATATAATGTCGAACCTAGATTGTTTTAATTTCACAACGCCTTTTATGACAAGGGCGGAGTGTGGCGGTGTCATTGAATTCTTGTATTGCGCCCGCCAACAGTACACACAAGCGATCCCACCCCAAGTAGCTATAGATGGGAAGCCTTACAACTTGAACGATAAGAAGTGGATGAAGAAACACTGCGTTAAACTAGACCGTGATTGCCAGAAATGCCGCGTCGAAGTTCAAAATGAGAGATCTGGAGTCGAATCACGTGGGAGGTCTGGGGCCGAGTCACATGACGTCTGCGTCACTGATACACAAACACGCGGTGCTCGTGAAACGTGGAAATGCGAGAAAATAACAACCCGTTGTCATAGAGATATATTGAAAGCGGATGGTAAAGATTTAATGTACGTTAGTGTAATTGGGGCCTTATTATTCATAAGTTTGTGTATGGGAGGTTATATTTTTTACATAAAAAAGATACCTGGTAAAAGACGAAGAACGCAGAGCGTACATATCCAAACTGTGGAACCGAATTATGAAACAATATATTTTCAAAAAGGGCGGCACACATATGATGAGATAGGGGCGCCACCACTGATACCGCCCGCAAGGGGGATCAGTGTTCAGAGCGATGATAGTACGATTACAGAGACAGAACATTTTTTATAGAAACATTATTATTTATTATCAATTATTAAGATTTATCGGATAATTTTTTTGGGGTGTATCATTAAATGTTTGATACACGTTTTTTTTTCATAAGAGCGTCAAAAAATTTCGAAGCCTTCGGATGTTCTTAGTTTTTTGGATTTGAAGCCTAAAATTGTTCTCAAAATGTTCTTATTTTGAGCATTTTTTGAGCATTTTGATGTAATTTCTTAAGAAAATGCATGTTTTTAAGTCTCCAAAGCCTTAGAATGTTCTTAAATTTTTGGGCCTCCAAGCCTTATGTGCTTATATAGTTTGTTCTTATAAAAAAAAACGTGTAGAGTGGATAGAGGAGATGTTTCATAGAAGATCGTTCATCTTGAAAGTGCGACGCTTTGTTTCTAAAGGGATGCACGTTTTTTTTATAAGAACAAACTGTATAAGAACATAAGCTTTCGAAGGCCGAAATATTAAGAACAAGTTAAGAGGACTTCAAAGCTTCGCGGACGACTCTAACACTCAACATTTTCTTAGGAAAATGGACAAAAATACTCATAAAATGGTGAAAATAAGAACATATTAAAAACATTTTTAGGCTTAAAAAAAAACTCAAAAAGTCAAGAACATCCGAAGGCTTCAAAAATTCTGGATGCTCTTACAAAAACATGCAACACAGCTCATTTATGTAAATAGTGAAAATTAACAAAAAAGAGAAAATATAATTATTAAAACGAACTTTATATCATTTATACATAAAATAATTATCATATTGTTGTGACGTTACTCTTACTTCTCTCCCCCGCTTCTTAATTTTCAAAAATTTTACAACCCCCCCGGACCTTATTAGGACCCCCCGTTTATTAACTTTTAAGAATATTTTCAGCTGTCAAAAAGAAGGCCCCTTATTTTGCTCTAAATAGCCTGATTTTAGCCTATATTTTTCTTATTTTTAGTTTTTCAGAAGTACAATTTCCAACCCCCCCCCCGTCAATTAGGCACCCCCCTCGTTTATTATAATTTCGAAAATTTTCCACCCCCCCGCTTATTCGAACCCCCCCCGTTTATTTGGAACCTAGGAGTAATTGACCTTAATCATACTGACCTAATTTCACCTAGTCTAGCGTGCTAGGCATATAAATTTGAGAGAAAGAGAGCAGAAAAGAGTATGCGACAGAAAATCGAATATTATATATACACAGTAACATAACCCACAATGTAATAGGAACATCTTAAGAACAAGTCTGAGGATCTCAGTTATGCCAGAACAGCCTAGGCTGAGCCTGTGATCTTAAAAAACATGCATGTAGTCATTTTTTCTGGTACAAATAATTTTGTAAGAACAACAATGCTTATAAGAACAACTTGAGAACAATTCTGAATCTGAAACGACTAAAATTTAAATAATTTTAATCTCATTTGGTTATTCCAGAAATAGTCTGTACTCACTATGTTAAGGAGGTGCGACGTCCAGGGTGGTCTGGAAAATGAAAACCCAGTTGGTCTAGTTTTTCGAGTTAAAAATCCAGGGCGGTCATTAAAAGGAGGTTGAAAATCCAGGGTGGTCAGTAAAAGGAGGTTGATAAAAATCTAGGATGGTCCAAAAAATGAGAAATAAAAATCCAGAGGATCACCTTTCCCAAAAACGACCTCCTCGACAAAGGATACAAATTTTTTCTGGAAAAGCCCAATGAGACAACAAGATTTTGAGTATTCTTTCTGTTAAGCGACACGAAAACTTGAGATATGTGTAAATATCTTATTTTTCTTTCTTTACGCCCTTGATATCATTAGAACCATTGAGTTGGAAGTCTAGAGAGGAATCTCCAACCTTTCTCAAGCAAGAAAAAGTGAAGCCTTAAAAATCTTTGCACCGTTTTAGAAGGGCGGATTGAATCTAGCCCGTTCTTTTATGTATTCATGATATGTTTGAATGCCAACATTACGTCATTTTTCAATACGAAAAGACCAAAAGATCACGGAATCAGCCTCCTCGTGTTGTCATCATTGAGTTTAAAGCCCTGAAGGGGCTAGAAAGGAATCTTCAACCTTTCTCAAGCAAGAAAAAGTCAAGCCTTAAGTTTTCCCCGCATTTAGAAATTTTGTTTGAAAAAAAAAACCGGTTACGTGTTTTAGATGGGAAACAAGTGTCTTCATTCCCGTCTAGGAGTTTCGGATCTAGAGTCCCTTCGGGGCTTTGAAATCAATGATTAGAACATTCGCAGTATATTTATTCTACACGTTTTGAAACCTTTGGGTATTCTTAACTTTTTGAGTTTTAAGTCCTAAGAAATCATCTGTTTCATATTCCACAAAGCCTTAAATGTTCTTAACTTGTTCTTAATATTTTTGCCATTTAAGCCTTGTGTTCTTAGTTTGCTCTTACAAAGAAGGTGTATGACTGTATTTGCAATCAGGGAAGCTCCCAAAGAATATTGAAAAAATGGACAAAAAACGTGAGTGAAAAATTAATTTTAAGATGCACAAAAATCGAATCCCCGAAAATAAAAGTGATCCATAAATTAGTTGGATGACGGTATGAATTATTCGGTTTACTATATTATCTGCCCCTTTGAGGGTATGTTGCATTCGAATCTCCTTGGTAGGATTTAAAGCCAACAAATCCTACCAAAGTTGCGCGGCCTAGATTGACACATTACAGATTGAAACTAAAATTTACCGCTAAATTCGAAAAAATATCACTTGAAAACAAAAGAATTGCTAGAGTCACTCCGTCGTCAAAAATACGGCGCATTTTTTAAGGCTTCACTTTTTCTTGCCTGAGAAATGTTAGATATTCGATTCTAGCCCTTCGGGCTTATAAGCTCGTATATATAAATACTTTAATGGTATGTTGATGCATTTTATCGTGTAATTACCAAATTGTACACACATGCATGCTAATTGGCTTTTTAATGATAACAGAGACATTGAAAAATCCTTGATTACTGTAAAAAGTAATAGACATGTTTAAAAAGGTCCCTTGTTGTTCCTTTCAAATAGACATATTATTATCGTAGTAATGTCTCGACCGATACAACCAGTTTAAACTTAACCCTAAATAGTCAATAATTAAGGCCACTTTTAAGTTGAAAATAGAAAATCTTTGCCTATTCTAGATGCGAGCATTAATCCACCAAAGGTCCAAAGATTACGCAAATAAGGTCTACTTTAATGGGATAAATTTTCGCGGGGATTAAATTTCGCGGTTGAGCTCATCCGCGAAATTTTAAGATTTTGCGGGGATTAATTTTCGCGGATGGCACTATTGGGGGCATTATTTTCTCGATTTTGTGACTTTTACTGTCAAATCATGCATATTGGTTGTTGAAATACACATTATTTGCGCCTCTTTGATGCAAGTAACCATTCAAATAGTATTTATTTGACATATTTTGAGTTTTGTTTAGAAATATTTCGCGGATGGGCCTTTTTTAAATTTCCAATGGGACTTATTTTCGCGGATGACACCCCAATCCGCGAAATCCGCGAAAATTAATCCCCGCGAAAATTTATCCCATTAAAGTAGTGTAAAAAGGGCCGATAATTGACCATATTACTTCGAATAAACGCCTCCTTCTTTAAAATATCCCCGTCAAATTTTTAAAATAAACGCCTCCTCAAATAGACGCCTTTTCTAATAAACGCCTCTCCTCCTAGAGGGGCGTTTATTTCAAACAGGTAGCAGCAAAGAAAGTATAATGTGAAGGGAAACTTAAATATATATGCTAGTAAAGTGACCTTTATTATAAACGATTTAATAAACACCCCCTTCTCTTGAACACCCCCCCCCCCCCACTTGAATAAACGCCGTCTCCTAAAATCCGAAAAAATTAATAAAAGTCCGGGCGTTTATTCGAAATAATACGGTAGGCCGATCTGAATCATTTTTTCTTCTTTTATTTTTAGGTTCTGGCTACATCATATCATTCTTGTCGCGTATCTAATAACTGGTTCAACTTGTAAGGAGAGCCTTAACCAACCCATCATCGGAGACTTAACATGCCGTGTTGTAAACGAGAAGCTTTTCTACAAAATCATAATGTATACAAACCGGATGAAAATTAGTGGAATAAATTTATACCATTGTGAAAAGCCTGGCACCAGATACAACATTTCATTCCCGCCCAGTCAGTATTTAATTGAAGAGGGCGGACGGGCGTTAAATATCTTGGTTGGTAGATACGATTCTGAGATACTGATGGCTGGGGAGATTTGCTTGGAGATAAATGCCAAAGGAACCATTTACACTATGCAGAATTTAACAAGCAAAGATCAAAAACTGGGTCGAGGTTGGAACATTTTCGACCAATACGATTGTTTTGAAGAAAGCATACACAGCGTGCGTTATCTAAGCGTAACAACTTCTTGTCGAAACCTGACGTTGATTTGGCTGAACCATAAGTTTGACGAGTACTGGTTTGTTAGAGGACAGTTGATTTCAATTGTCGAATCGAGCGCTTCAAATCGAACCATAGCGTATCAAGGCGTAAAACTTCGCACCGAAAACACGCACGAGTACCGAGGATTAGAACCGAATACCGAATACCGAGTTTGCGTCATTACTGACTATGGTGTTTACGGAAAAAAGACGGAATGCCGAGATGCGTTCACGAGGTGTAAAACGTTTGAATTTAAAGGTGGTAAGGCGGTTACTCAAAAAACGCCCGTCTTAAAGATATGGCTCAAACCTACGTTAATCATCAGTGGAACGATTGCGGGCATGTTATTTTGTTTTTGTCTTGTCTTTTACATTCTAAATAAACAGCGCATTGGAATATCAAAGAGTGGAGAAAATGAAGCGCCCGTTACGTGCCGCGCGGGCGAACATGAGAAAAGTCATTGTTTCACGGATGAAAACGATCTAATTCGACCGATGGAAAAAACACACGAATATTTTGAAATCGTCACGTGATTAATGTATAACTATGTCCAAGTACCACAATAAGGTGCGATCGGAAACAATATTTCTATCAGAATCGACCTCTCTCTAAAAATCTCGAAATTTTGTCCAAGTACCTTTGAGAAAGTCAACAAACAGAAAATCTCTTTAAGTTATTTTGATTTTTACTTTCCTTGGGTTTATATGGGCACAGCAAGACTTTCAATTGCGATGTTATAAGATGTCACTCGACAAGCCTCGCCACCAATACGGTTTTTACTGACCCTGTATATCCCGTGTTAGAGACTTTTCATCTGATGTTTCCAGACCATCTACAAAGAACGGCAAATAACTATTAAAAAACGACAAAAAGAACGATAAACCCTAACTCTAACGATCAAAGAACGACATAATTCACCGTCCACAACCCCGATCGAAAGTGACTGTGCCACCCTACGGATTCATTCATCTTTGTTTATCACGGAAATTAACTGCATGTGGTTTAAAAGAACGATAAATTACGCATGCGTATAAGTCTCTATTTGGGTGAGCTGGAAACATTAGATAAACTAACTCTAACTAATAGTATCTGTCAGTACATCAATTCCATAGTCTGCTCAATCCATAAAAAATATAAATTACATTTTACAAAGAGAAATAAAGATGGTGTGTACAGGTCCTTAAAATGCCTTCTAATACTCAAAACTACATTTACAAAGAGAAATAAAGATGGTGTGTACAAGTCCTTAAAATGCCTTCTAATACTCAAAACTACATTTACAAAGAGAAATAAAGATGGTGTGTACAGGTCCTTAAAATGCCTTCTAATACTCAAAACTACATTTTACAAAGGAAAATAAAGATGGTGTGTATAGGTCCTTAAAATACCTTCTAATACAAATGGATTATCTCACCAAAAAGACGTGGACTTCCTGCTGTTAAACATCTCTCTTATTAATAAGCAAGTTTCTAGATAACTGGGTGCAAAATACAGAATAATATTCGTGTGTTGTTCTAAAGATATGATCAATTATAGAGAATGTGTCAAGAAAGTTGAACACATACCTTGAGTCGAAGAGTATAAATGATGGTGGTCAAATAAACTGTTACTTTTGAGCTGTTTCAGTTTAGTTACATTGCATCTGATTGCGTTTATTTTACAGTATTATAGGTGTTAGCTTTCTTAGAACTTGAAATCGGTTTAACTTTCTTAAGGCGACACGGGAAAGTAAGCTCTGGTTTAGACGTTCGACTTTCTGCCCTGCCTATTCAAATTGTCTGAGTAGACGAAAAATGGGCGCAAAGTTGGCAGTTAAGATCTTTGCTTGGAAAAGATTGAAAGAAGACATTGCGTTGACGTCAAAAGAGGGCAATGCATTGACTTTAGACAATAGACGATATCGGCTTAACGAAATTCTCCCCGAATGATTACCCATGATGCATTGCGCAAAAAAATTCAGCAAGTTAATATTGTCCGTGAATCTTTTTGCGCAATGCACCATGGGTAATCATTCGGGGAGAATTCGGAAAGCCGATATCGTCTATTATGGGCAGGGCGAAAAAGTGGGCCGTCTAAACTAGAGCTAAGGCTTGAAAAATTGCGTCGTAATTTCGAACCGACGGAACAAATCTAGTATTTTCCTTGTTTTGCCGTGGCATGCTGTTCAAAATCTTCAATACACCTTTTCGACCGTAGTCGCGCGGTCCAGGCGCGTGCCACTTTATTATTCAACTTACCACCCTAAACTCGATCCAATCTATTTTCTTTTACACTTTCTTCTATTGTCTTTAGGTGCGAAAAAAAGACTGGGTCGGTTTTAGGGTGTTAAAACAAACAAAAAATATGCCCGCGCGGCAATTGGCGTAAATTTGAGCCTAAAAATGTTCTTAACATGTTCTTATTTTCACTACTTTTTGAGTATTTTCATATTGTCAGGCTTACAAGATTAACTATTCATAACAGATCTATGTTTACTACTCACTTGTTTTAATGGATTTAAAATCAGTATCTTATTGGCAATTTCTTAAGTCCGAGAACTAGTTTATTCTTAAATAATTGTTCTTGTATAAAACGATCTGATAAGGCCAAGATTGTTCTTACGTAATTTGTTCTAATATCTCAGCCTTTGTTTTTATTCTAAAACAATTGTTCTTGTGATAAGGGCCAGTTTGTTCTTTATTTGTTCTTAGATTTTAGTTTCTGTTTGAAAATAATTGCTATTTAAGAAGTCTAAATGATAAGGTCAATATAGTTCTCAATTTTTACTTAGGTTTTGGTTTTGGTTTTCGTTTTCGTTTTTGTAAAAAAGTGACAAGGCCAAGATTTTTTTTTTTTTTAATAATTGGTCTTGCAAAAAAAAACAATGTCATAATGTCAAGTCGCTTCTTAGCTTTTAGCCTCTGTGTTTGTGTAAAAGCTATGTGGATTAGGCCTACATTATTCTCAATTAGGTTTTGACCTTTTGTTTACTTCTTAAATAATGTGATAAGACAAAGATTTTTCTTAGGTTTTAGCCTTTTGCTTTTGATTTTTAAAAGTTGTTTTTGTTAAAAAAAACAGGGTAAAAAACAGTTAATAATAATAATAATAATAACTAATATTTTAAGTGGCTGGCCATGGAATAACGACTAAGCTTTTAGGCAGCTCAGCCATTGTCTCCCCCAGGGGCCACTGTAATAAATAAGTATGAATTAATTTAAGTTAAACGAGAACAAGAACGAGAACTGGTAACAATAAATTTCTAATTGAAAATATGCCGTTTCAGAGCTGATTTGAAATTAAGAATTGACTGAGTTTGTTTCAGATTGTTAGGGAGATTATTCCAGGTCGATGTGGTAGAATTTACAAACGTTCGTTTTGCAAAATTGTTTTTAGCCAGGGGCACAACGATATTGTTTTGAACTGCGAAACGACAGTTGACACAATAGACAGTTCCAGGCTTTTGGCATTACTCTTAGTCTATAGGCAATGTTATAGGCATCCACTAGTAACCCCCACCGGGAATTGCTTATTAATAGATTTAAACATTGTCTATTATAACTTTCACTAAAGATGTTTATCAACAGAGATTTCAAATAAAATTTTTTTAAAAGATAGCTGATTGGCTTAGGTTTCGAAACTCTATCGTTTCATTCAAACCTCAGTGCGCATGCGATTTATCCGGAGAATTTCATTATTCAAAACAAGACCAGTGCTCATATCCCGAAGAGTAGGAGTTTTACGCTTGAAACGAAGGAAGATATGACGTAGCCTAGGTGAAAAGCAGTTGACAGAATATGAAACTAAAGAAGAATCATGATCCCTCTTCGCAGAACCTTCATAGCACTAACACTACTGGTGGTTTTAAGTTGTGATGGAAATGGCGCTTCATCAACAAGTGTTACCAAGGTTACAAACCATCAACAAAACAACAAGACGGGGGTTTTGAATCATGTTGCTAGTCTAACTTGTGCGTGGTCCATGTACCCTGATGTCAAATTTACTTTTGAGGTGAATCCATTATCTTTTTACATCTTTTTTTTTTCTCTGAAAGTATTGTAAATATGCTGATTCAGCCTGAGCTGGCCTTACTTTTTCACGATTTTCAGGTTTTTTTCTTTCACAAAAAATGCTAGAATGATCTTTGAAATTTTGAAGTCATTGCAGTGTCAAAAAAACTTTAATAGTTAAAACCAAGGTTTCTACTGTTGCTTGGGAAATACAGACTAGCTCCATCTAGTGTTTTATATAAGATATCTGTGGAATTTACAAACAAACGAGAACACAATCCGAAAGCTCCCTTAGTGGGTGTGCCCATGCTACTTCTTCTAATACACTCCTCACTTCGTAGTCACTCTTAGCGAGCTGCGGCGAAATTTCAGGAAGAGGTCTAATAGGTTATCATGAACTTTTTTCAGTCTCTGAGAGTAAGGCAGTACCGTAAGTTGGTCTAATGTCGACATCCCTCTTCTAATTTCGACACACTTCTTTAGGGATAGAAATAATGGGAAGGTCGGAATCACTAATTGAAATTAATTTTCTTTGCTTAGCGATCACATAGGAATAAATTTGTCTGTTTGTCTTTTGTCTATCAGTGATTCCGACCTGCCTATAGTTCTTATCTCTAAAAAAGGGTGTCGAAATTAGAAGAGGGATGTCGACATTAGACCGGTAGTATTTTGGACCAAAAAAGGAGTTTAAGTTAAAAAGAATAAAGTAAAAAAAGTTGAAAACTCTCTTTTCTTTCCCCTAGGTACCGCAACACTGGGCCGATCATTACAGGAATGTCAACCTCACAAAAGATATGGAAGAAAAATCAGGATTAAATGTGTACATGAAATCGTTTGATAAAATGAAATTTACACCTTCTTACGACCCAAAGTGGGTAAGATTTATGGACTATTAATTTTGACGGGGAGTATGTGCGAAATTAGTTTTAATTTTTGATTACCTTTAGTTGGTGTAATGTCGACATCCCTCGTCTAATTCCGACATACCTTGTTATCCCATCTATAAGAAAGGTGTCGGAATTAGATGAGGGATGTCGACATTAGACCAACTAACGGTAAGGTCTAAGAATGGCCGTAATACATGATATGTGCCATTGCAATGTCTTCTGATATTACATTACGGGCCCAATAGCTGATTGGTTGAAAGTGACGTAAAATCAGTCAAGACGTCACTTTCAACCAATCAGCTGTTGGGTCCGTGAAAGACATTGCAATGGTGCATATCATGAATACTTGATGCTCAATTTTTCACGGATTCCAAAACAAACGAACTTATGAACAGTGGCTAATATAAAGGACCTCCAAGTAAACAAACGTCTCCATATTTTGACTTTAAGTTACGGGATTCGCCGTTAGCGTAATCATGTACGTGTCACGTCTCTTTCTTTCGTTGTAGGAGAAGATTGATCATTGTAATCGCATGAGTTTGATCTACGGTACGCGATACGTCGTGTGTATAATCACGTACGTATCACGTCTCTTGCAACATAAACAGGTTAACACAGAGCTATACTACAAATTCAAACTTGTGTATGACAATGAAAGTTTCAACCAAACTGTGGAGAACTTCAGGTGAGTAAAAACCACTGATCTCTACAATCTCGGTCAAATTATATTGAGAATTTTGGTTAATTCTTCGTTTTCAGCAATTTAAAGTTCGGGCGAAAAAGTCGCTTTTGGGCAAATTGATAAATTTATTCGAATATTTCAATTCGGGAGGGGCTTATATTCTGAGCCCTATTGGGCCATTCTTGGACTTTGAGTTCCTCAGATCCTAAAGTCTTAAGTCTAACGTTAAAAATCAGAGTTAAAACTTTACCAAAAAACTCTTCAAAATTCGAACACTGGAAAATCTAAGGTAAATTAGAAACAACATGGCGGAAAAATGGACTTTAAAACTGGACACACTTCCACGGGAAATCTGCAGGCAGTTAGCCTATCTAGTGTGTGAAGGAAAATGATATTTGTGGTTTCAATTCTCACCTGACACATCTACAATATACAATATAAAGACCAGGGGTTTACTTTTTATTGAAATTGTTCTTTATTAGTTCTCAGGATTGGGCTACTCCATTTAAAATTTCCATACAGGGGGTAGACAAACCTTTTCAAGCCAAAAAAAGATTTTTAGAAATGTTGATACCCCCTGGAAAGTAGCAAAATTTGCAATAGAGCCCTTGAGAAAATTCTTTTCATACCTTTAAGTGAGGGTGGACGACCTAAAATCAGTCTTTTACCACCTGGAAATTTTAGAATAACATTTCACATCCTAGAAAAATGAAAAAAATACTCCTTTAGACCCCCTGTAAATCCTTCTCAGATTCCCTCTGGAAAAGTCCATCCACCCCTTGTATGGATATAAAATGAAATGCCTGATTTGTTCCAATCCAAACTTTCGTCAAGAAACGGAATTGAAAAACCCCCGGTTTTTGGTGAGGTGTTCGCTAATCTACTTTCCAACCAATCAAACGCGGTTGCGTCCAACGGAAGTTGCTATGGATCCTAAATTTTTTTATAAGCAGGTGTATGCCCCTTGGTCAGGCTCGTGTATGTTTAAGTTCTCAAAGCATCCAGGCATAGCTTATGCTTTTTATATGCTTATGAATCATGCTTATGATTCACCCCGAGCCAAGTTTTCAGAAATTTTGTAAAAATTTGTTCAGATTTTGAGAGCAGTGGAATGTAGCTAGCCATGGAATGTCTTTTTTTTTTTACTTGACCTCAACCAAATGTTTTTAAAACAGATAAAAAATGACAACTTGAAAAGTATTTCAGGCTGATATGTTTATGTTATGCTTAAGAATTCTGCAAATCTGAGCTTTCATATGCTTATAAGCACTGTTTAAGCGTTATGCTTATAAAAAATACTTTATCCATAGGAAGATGCCAGAAGGTCACACAAACCGAACAGTGTTGGCTCAAGATTACATTCCAGTCTTTATACAAGAAAATATTCCGTACGATATCAGTCCACAGGATTTGTTTCGTTGCCTAGGTGACATAAAACCGGAACTCATTTTGGTTGGTTCATGCGAATCGTTAGCGCTTCACTGGTATAGGGGGCCTGAGCTCTACAGTTTTAGATACGTGAGTAAATTAAAATTTTTACCCATATTGTATACTCTAATTAAATTTATCATTAATTGAAATTTTGGCGTCGTTGGAAAGGCCAATCAAACCACGAGTTCTCGATTGATTCACCCTTTAGCGTTCACAGTCGACACCAAACCGAAGGCTTCCTTTTAATATAGCTGTCTACCGGAAGCGGGCGGAGCGCCACTCCTTTAGGGAGCACATACCTGGGTGGAAGATATTTTTTTAGGGGGACTTTCAATTATATACCCTTACAAAAATTTGCACAAAATTTTCTTACCCTGACAAAAAGAGAGGTAAAACTTTTATACCCTACCAACGAGGTTTATGAGTACATGTAATACCGACGCAAAAGTGGTGTCTACAAGAACAAAATTGTTGTATCCAAAAAATTCCACATCATCTGTCTCGTTCCATGAAAAGTGGGTTAATATTTTCAAATTTTCCTTTATTAAAAATTAGTGCAATTCCATGAAAGAGTATAAATATATGCTATGGGAAATGTAAAACAAGAACAACAAGGTTTTTTAAACGATTTGAAAACTAAAACATCTTTCCAACTCGTCGTATTTCGACGAGATATTGGTTGTCGAAAGATTTCATACCCTACCCAAACTTACAATCTTTTTTCCATACCCTACCAAAAAAAAAGAGTAAAATTTTCATATCCTACCCAAATATCTTCCACCCTACCAAGTTCCATACTTAATGACCGCTCCCTTAGTCTCCCTGAATTTCTTTACTCGACCACCCCTTAATCTGTTGCTATAGTTTCTAAGTAAAACCTAGCTGGAGGTTGAAACCATAGCCTTGGGAATCGTAGCTGCCGCAGTCGAAAACGAACCGTAGGCTCCCTTTTCGTAGAGCTGTCCATTGAAAGCGGGTGCCAATCCCTCCTGAATTTCCTTACCCCAGCTTATCGTGTTTCTATAATTTCTAAGTATAACCTAGCTTGAGGTCGAAATGGGCTTTTCCAGAAATATTTTCCGGGCCCGGGGGCACATCCTGCTGATATGAAACGGGAATACTTATGTAAAAACAAAACCTTTAAGGAAAAAAAACCTTAAACATAGCTGCCGTGTCTTTTTTTAGATCCATCAAGATCGCTTAGAAGTGCGCCGAAGCGAAGACTCTCAACTCATCATTTATAAAAACAACTTTTTTCCCGAAGTTACAAAATATTTACACGTTCTAAACATAACAGAATTAATCATCTCCGACACGTGGTACACAGCGTGTATCAAAATGGATTTCGGCCCCGGTTGGTTGGACCCAGCCCTCTACAACGTCACACGCGATGGTCTACTTGTTACCTGTAAAAGAGCTTATACTGCGTGTAGCACTGAGAAAACACTTATCAAGAAACCCTTGTTAACGATTGAATGGACTTCATCGCTCCTCATCTTAATGACTTTCTGCGTTATCATTTTACTTGTGGTGATATATGTTCAGTATAAAAGACATGGTTCTTTTACAACTACGCATGCGCACCAGACAGAAGATGAGAATTATCTGATACAACCAATAGAACAAAGGACATTGATTGGTAGGATTTATAATTGAGTACACGCTTTCTTTTTGTAAGAATGGTGTAAATCCATTTCATCAGGGATATTCTTAAAACTTTTTTTGGGAAAATCATACTAAAATATTCTTACGGCATTCTTAGGTTAGGATTCAGACTAGATTTAACATTTAGTACACACGTCTCAAGCATAAAATGTCGTTTTTGTGAAAGGAGCCTTACTTGGGGGGTAATTGACAATTTATAATTGAAAATGCTCTAAAAATGGCATATATATTGCGGAGTCCTTTTCAATATATTTTTGGCTCTCAGCAATATATCATCAAAATATTGTCTTACAGTATATTGTGTAGTGTACCTTATTGGGGAAAAAAATGTCGGGGGAAAGTGACGAAAATTTTGAGGGGGTAACGAAATTTTTGAGGGGGTGAAATTTTTCCCCGACGAAATATTTCCCCAACATTTTATCACCCGACCAAAACTTGTACCCGACTTTTTTATCCCTGACCAAAGCATTTACCCGAAATTTTATACCGCAACCAAAATTCAAATCTAATTGTTTTACACCTTTATTTGATGAAATTAGTGCTTTAAACGTCGGATTATAAGATTCATTTTCGAGCTAGTGAAGTAAACCATTTTTTTTGGACAGTTTAGTCGAGTGAAAGTGACGAGTTTGAAATTTTTGTCGGGGAAAAGTGACGAATTTGAAATTTTTGTCGGGGAAAAGTGACGAATTTGAAATTTTGGTCGAAGAAAAGTGACGAAAATGCCTCTACATGACGAAATTTTTCCCCGACTAATTAAAACCCCGACATTTTTTCCCCCGATAAGGTATATAACCCTGAACGTCATGAAGATTCTTAATATTATTCAAATTTTTCTTCAATTTAGGAGAAAGACAAGAAGCTCATTTCATAGACAGCCAACCATACACCTACATCGACCAGACACATATGGGCGGTCTTGGAGGGCGAGATGAAAGACCCGCCCTTGACGAGGGCGGAGGTGGATGGGCAGAAGATGTGCGCCATAGACGACAGATAACACAATTTGAACAGCTTGTGGACCATTATAGAGGGATACAATACACAGGTAATTATTGGATGTCCAAAAAACGTTCATTTCACGCCTGCGACATTCATATAACGCCAGATGGATAATGAAAGAGCGTCGCCGTGTGTTTCAGATAGGAACTTAATAACATATGATAACGACAATGACAATGATATAACCGAGTCTTTATAAGTCCTTCTGCTTTAAAGGGTCCAAGAGGAATTCTGAGTATTAAAGAAAGTTTCGGATTATAGAGGTTTCAATAGACCTTATCGGAATTTTTGATATTTAAAAAAAACGATGCATTGTGGGATTGTTTCGAGTGTATTACAATAGAAATCTCTTAGGAATTCTCCTCGAGGGAATTCTATTGTGAAACAATCCCACGATGCATCGCTTTTTTAGAAAAATCAAAAACTCTGATAAGGTCTATTCTGTCGGTTCATCGAATGACATAATCACAAGAAAATCACAAGAAAAACTATACCACCAGGAGAAACATCGGTGAAAGAATTCATAAATTTTAGTGCAATATGTATACCGAGTTTATCAATCTACATCTACAATTTGAGCTTTACTATAAAGCTCATTTGACGTCAATCGATACTTCGATTATCAGCCGGATTGAGAGAGAATGATGAAAGCTAGTCTACACAATAGACAGATCCAGGCTTTTAGGCCTTACTCTTGGTCTATAGGCACTGCTATAGGCGGCCACTAGTGACCCCCACCGGGAATTGCTTATTGATAGGTTTAAACATAATAGACAACATTCACAAAAGATGTTTATCAAAAGAGATTTTAAATAAAAGAATGTTTAAAACACAGCTGATTTGCTTAGGTTTCGAAACTCTCTATTGTTTCATTAAAACCTCAGTGCGCATGCGATTTATCTGGAGAATTTCAATATTCAAAACAAAAGCAGTGCTCATAGC
Organism: Clytia hemisphaerica; assembly: GCF_902728285.1. Taxonomy (NCBI): domain Eukaryota; kingdom Metazoa; phylum Cnidaria; class Hydrozoa; order Leptothecata; family Clytiidae; genus Clytia; species Clytia hemisphaerica. Next base: position 130,753 of record NW_027103734.1, on the reverse strand, counting down.
CCGAAGAGTAGGAGTCTTACGCTCGAAACGAAGGAAGATATGACCTAGCCTAGATGAAAGCTAGAGAGTTTATAAGTGAAATTGTTTTTGTTTAATACTTCTAAAAACTCCTTTCAGATATCCGACCACCGGAACACCAGCCGAGCATTCAAGTTCCGGTACCTATACAACACAACCCGGAACAACTGCGGAATTCGGTACAAGTGCAACCTGTTCCGTATTCTAATGACGTCATCATCGGAGAGCACCATCAAAGCGAAGAAGAGAGCGATGTGAAAAGGCAACAACAACAAAGTGAATTAAATAAAATGTTCTCTTGATAGTTTATTACCGTACTACTGTTTAATTTATGACGAAAATGATTCTTTACTTTGGAGTTAAAGTTATGATTAAAAAAGATTTTGCAAAGCTCTGTAGAATTTTACTGGGGAAAACAATAAATTTAGCACACACGAGAGAAACTCAGGCAGTCCTCTGAGCTTTACACACAATCATTTGTTTCATGAAAAGCTGGTAAAAACCCCTGCAATAATTTGATAGAAGAATGTATACCGAGTACCGAGTTCCGTCCAAATTATACCGTCCATAGTTTCCTGGGTGGTTCAACTACCCCCCTATATAATCAACCCCCCTAAAGGGCAAACCTCCTATATATAAATTTCTCAGCAATCAACAAACACTCAACAAGGAAAGAATGTCAGGCTTGTATGTATGTAGTAGAACGTTTCTTTATAAGAACATCCAAAATTTATGAAGCCTTTGGATTTCTTAACCTTATGAGTTTTAAGCTTAAAAATATTCTTAACATGTTCTTATTCTCGCCATTTTGTGACCATTTTTACCCATTTTCCTAAGAAAACGGGTGTTTTCGAGTCCGCAAAGCCTTAAAATGTTCTTAACATTTGTGCCATCGAAGCCTTATGTTCTTATATAGTTTTTTCTTGTAAAAAAATCGTGTAGAACGGGACAAGCGCAAGACCAGTGTTCTATCCGGAACTGGAACTAAACATGAAACTCAAAGAAACAAAAAAATGCAAGAAAAAAGAATTTATTTTAACGAAATCATTCAAAAAAGGATTTTGATTAAAATTTCATCGTTTGCTTTGAATATCTTGGCTTGATGAATTTTCTCGGACTTAATTACCAGTTGGTTATGGATTTTGGAAATCATTCAAACTCAAACAACATTCAACGACAAATTCTTCGTCGCTTCCCTAGCTCAGAATAGTGAGAACATTAGTGAAACCGAGTATGCCCATATTAGGAAAACAAAGCGGTTTCAGTCGGCACGTTGACAGATGAAAGCCGCAAATGAATCAATACGGATTTTGATAACATTGGTATTTTGATAATATCTCTTTGCCGAAAGTTTGTTTGCGTTTGGTTGACCCTGGCGTTAAATAATATCAGAACTTGTAGAGAAGATTTATACTGATTCAAAAGACGAAGGTAACCTTAAGGTCAAAGAAAGAAAATAGAATACACATGCCAAGTTCTTGCATCACCCATTTGAGTTACACGTTTTTTTTATAAGAAAATCCAAGATTTTTGAAGCCTTTAAATGTTCTTTAAGCCTAAAAATGTTCTTAACATGTTCTTTTATTTTAGCCATTTTTTGAGTATTTAATCGGATGTCTGCAAAGCCTTAAAAAGTTCTTAACTTGTTCTTAATATTTTGGCCATCCAAACCTTATGTTCTTATATAGTTTGTTCTTATAAAAAACGTGTATTTCCTGAATTTCCTCCTCGTGTTTAAATTAAAAATTAGACCAGAATCTGAACTGACGCCCAAACAACGGCCGAAAGGAGCCGCACTTTTTCAAAGTAAGGATAGCAAAAATTACGTACAATGATCTCTCGCTAATTCGAGCTTCTATTATTCAGAGCTTTGTAAAATTCGAGCTTAATTTTCAATTCTCCACGTGGAGGGGAAACCCTTGTAAAATACTCTCTATAATTCAAATATCTCTGTAATTCGAACCTCCATTATTCAAATCTTTCTGTAATTCGAACAAAAACATTGGACCGCTCAGAAGGGAGATGTATAAATTACGGGATAAATTACTCTCTGTTATTCGAATTTTTCTCAAACTCAAAGAAAATTTCTTGGTCTCTTGAAGATGGAATTGGAGGGAGAGAGAGAGAAAAAGACAGAGAGACAGAGAGACTTTAACTACAATTCAAATATAGTCGACTCTCACTTATTCGAATCTTTCTATCATTCGAACTTATTCCCAGTCCTCGTCATGGAGAAACCCTCATAAAATACTCTCTATAATTTGAATCTCTGTATTTCGAACCAATTACATTTCCCGTTTGAATTCGAATTAGCGAACATAAGACACGCGTATAAGCCTTCAAGGGTTTGTGTTAAAGTGCCTGTCAAAAAGTGAAGTTACCAAACAAAACTGAACACACTTTCACGGGAAATCTGCGAGCCGTTAGCCTAACTAATGTGTAAATAGCCCGGGGGCCACTTATGTTTTTTGATAGACTGAATGGCGCTGATAAGTGGCCCGGCGTAATTTGGCAGGCTTCGTATTTTGGCTTTGCTTGAGAGTGGTGGTAGCAAATACATGCTATCCCATTTTGGAGAAAAACAAACAGAAAACCATGTTCAATAGACCATTTTTTTTCAAATTTTGGAGGTATTTTCATGTTTTTTATAGTTTCATAAACTTTGATGGAATTTAGCATATATCCTATTGATTTTCCTTATAAATTTTGAAAATGAAAGTGAAAAAATTCAAGATGGCAATATCCTCGAGTTTACTTCACTGGACTCCATCAAAATTATCAAAAAGCAAAGTTCAGTCAGAAGTAGACTCTAGTCTAATGTGTAAAGGAATATGATACAGCAGCGCTAAACATATGAATTCAAAAAACGTCATAAAACTTGGTCGTGTTTACATCGGGAAAATATTGAAAGGTTTTTTGCGGTTTCGTTACTTCTTCCGCGTGTAACGTTTGTCGTGAATCGGTCAAATATTTTGATAACGAAACAGGGGGAGGTTCAAATTACAGAAAGAACACTAAAAAATACACGTTTTTTATAAGAACGTCAAAATTTTTTGAAGCCTTTCGGATGTTCTTAACTTGTCGAGTTTTAACCTTAAAAATGTTCTTTAACTTTTCTCATTTTCATTATTTTCCTAAGAAATTGGGTGTTTTAGAGTCCGCAAAGCCTTAAAATGTTCTAAACTTGTTCTTAATATTTTGACAACAGAAGCCTTATGCTCTTACATAGTTTGTTCTTATAAAAAAACTGTACTTCAAATAAATAACCTGAAGAACGTATCATTCTTTATTACATTGGATAAAGTAAATTTCTTAGACCATATTCGCACTGTAACGACTTCTTCTAGAAGAGCGCTAATTTTACAGAAGGAGCCATATAAGGATTTAGCGCCAAAAGTGGAGCAATCTAAGGAAACACGAGAATTTGGTGTCCACGTAGTCATGCGCGAAACACAAAATTTTCAGACCACACGTACATTTTACAAAACGGCTTTTTCACGAAGTAAACCCCTATTTCCCATATTTAGAAAAAGAAATTTTCCGAATTCCGATGTCTGCTACATTCATGTTGGGCTTTTCCAGAAAAATATTGAATATGGGGAGTGGGGGGAGGATATAGCAACTTTCAGTGATTTACCCCCGGACAAAGTGACCTTTGGCTCCCCGGACAACGGGTTTTACCCCCCACACAACCCAAATTACCCCCGGACAACCCAAATTACCCCCGGACAAGGCAAATTTTGATGATTTTTCGCTACCCCCGGACAACATATCCTCCACCCCCCCCATATACATATACGGACATTTTCTGGAAGAGCCCATTGAGAATAAGAAAAATCAATGAAAAGTTGTACCGAGTTTTTTCTCTTGTACTCTCAACAGACTCAGAAGAGATCACCTTAAGTAATGTAAACAAACCTTTGGTTGAAGAATCACATGTAACAGGTGCTTTACTTCCTGGGCTAGTATTATTATTTCCTTTTTATAAAGTGTAAGAAGAGCCTAACAAAGCACACACTGTAGGAGGGAGGGTGACGCTTAATTCGTGTATTTGATGACGAAATGACATTAAAAACCAAAACAATGACTACATAAAAACCACGAAAGTTTACAAAAAGGGAAATATATTTTTTGTAGGAACACGATGACCCTCATATTATAAATAGTGTCTAAAAGAACTGAGACCATCGTATCTTCTAAAGGCTGCTTTCTTACACAGCGCATTTTTTTCAAACAGAAGAAGGAAACATTTTCTTCGCTTTCCACGCTATTTTTAAATAACCCAGCTGGCACACGTTGTCTTGACGTCCATCTAACGTTCGCAACGTCCATGTAACGTTGGATTAACGTTGAAACAACGTTGTGTGCCAGCTGGGAATCTACTTTGTGATCATGGGTCTGCTTTGTATGTATCACCAACAATATCAAGTCTCCAAGTCATAGTTCTTATAGAAAAAGTTTGACAAAAAAAATTACATTCAGTCAGTCAGCCGACAGAGAGGAGAGTACACATTTTGCCATTACTTATAAGAACATCAAAATTTTTTGAAGCCTTCGGATGTTCTTAACTTGTCGAGTTTCAAGCTTAAAAATGTTCTTCCTAAGATAAACTTTGGTTTAAGATTCTTTTAAATGTCTTACAACAGTTAGTCCCTATCCCCTTTTTTCCCTTGAAACAAGTTTTCAAAAAGAGACTCGGTTCTTACTCACTCAAAATGAGCTATACACGTTTTTTTTATAAGGACACTCAAAGTTTTTGAAAACTTCGGATGTTCTTAACTTTTTGAGTTTGAAGCCTGAAAATGTTCTTAACGTGTTCTTATTTTCGCCATTTTTTGACTATTTTTGTCCATTTTCCTTTAAGAAATCGGGTGTTTTAAAATGTTCTTAACTTGTTCTTAACATTTTGGCCATCGAAGCCTTATGTTGTTATATAGTTTGTTCTTATAAAAAAACGTGTAAGAAAAAAAAGTTTTCTCTTTGAGAGAGGAAGGAAAGAAACAAGTCTTTTAATAATAACACGAGATAAATGAACGGCTGAATGAAGGATTAAGGTTTTATGGTGGATTGTGTGTAAAAAAGTACATGTGATTTGAAGTAGGGATAATGTGTGTAAGATATAATACTGTTTTCGGTATTATACTTTTGTTTTGTGGTATTTTAAGCCTGCGAGATGACTGAGCTTTTAGAGAAAGAGATATAGTGAGGCAGTAAGACAGTAAGGTAACCTTACAGAAAAAAAAGATTCTAAAATCATTTGGTGTTATATTTTTGTTTCATGGTATTTTAAGTTTGCGAGTTTATAACGACTGAGCGCTCAGAGAAGGAGACATTATCTGAGATAATGTATAGCGAGACAGTAAGGCTTCTTTAAAGAAAAATTCTAAAATTACTTGGTGTTATACTTTTGTTTCGTGGTATTTTTAGAAAGTTTACGAGTTAATAGAGCTTAAAGTGGAGATAATATTGTGCAGTCAACTTGAAAATTTATGCTATAGAATTGAACAAAACAAGTAAAAAATTTATACTTTTGAATCTACAAAATAAAGGTTTTTTTTCTTGATTCCTCAGAGAGCTGTAGAGCAACCAATAGTTATTCCAGAGTCCCTCTGGACAGAAAACATGTAGCAGGTAAGTTTTATACTAAGGAAAGATTGGAAAAAGGGGGACCCCTAGTACCCTCTTTTCTTTCCCTTTCGTTTGGCCAGAGATGAATTATTATGAGCATTATTTATAAACTACTACACGTTTTTTTATAAGAACAAACTATATAAGAACATAAGGCTTTGATGGCCAAAATGTTAAGAGCAAGTTAAGAACATTTTAAGGCTTTGCGGACCATAAAACGGCCGATTTCTTAAGAAAATGGACAAAAATACTCAAAAAATGGCGAAAATAAGAACACGTTAAGAACATTTTCAGGCTTCAAACTCAAAAAGTTAAGAACATCCGAAGTTTTCAAAAACTTTGAGTGTCCTTATAAAAAAAACGTGTATAGCTCATTTTGAGTGAGTAAGAACCGAGTCTCTTTTTGAAAACTTGTTTCAAGGGAAAAAAGGGGATAGGGACTAACTGTTGTAAGACATTTAAAAGAATCTTAAACCAAAGTTTATCTTAGGAAGTGAGGTAGCGATATTTGGAAAAGGAAAAGGGTCTATAAAAGAGAGAGAGAGGGAAAATATCAGGAAATGATGGATAGGAAAAAACACACATGTTAGATGAGTGAAAAAGGATTTACTAAAAGTTTGGGTTTTTTTCTGTTATCTTGGTATTAAGATATTAGATGTATTTGTGGCCTAACATTTTATAAAAAAGTCGCCGATCAATTTTTTGTTTTAAGCTTTTGGTGGTCTCCATTTGTTGTGTTTCCATTCATTAGTTTTATATTTTCACGATTTTCAAAGAAGGGGAGAAAACTTGATTCTAGAGGTTTTTCTTTTTCATGATGAATGAGGAAATTTTGTTGAGAGTTTTTTTTTTTGGTAGAATCATGGTAGAATGAATTTCAGAAGATTTTGGTTAGGAGTATATATACGTTAAAACAGGGCCCACGCCATGAATTTGAGTTGGGGGGGGGGGGAGGCAAAATATAGAGTCTAGGAGCGCACCATGTTGTTACTTGCAAAAGTGGGGGGGGGGGGGCCCATGGCCCCCCTGGCCCCCTCGGTGGCGTGGGCCCTGTAAACAAGCTTACGAGTCAAAAACAAAATGTTCATTTTTCTGAGGTTGTCCTAGTGATTAGAAAATTTTGTGGAGAGTTTAGGCGAATGATTTTTTTCGAAAGTGAACGTTTTTGGTAAAAGGTACAGAGTGAAAAGCTTATTCCATGATGACGATATTCTTAGCATATTTTTAATTTTTGGCAAATTTAATCATGACAATTCTTATAAATTATATTCTTTAAAAAAAAGCATGTATATAAAAGTATCATTTTTTATAAGAGGATTATAATATGTGAGTATAAGAATGAAATAATAAGGAGAAATATGAAATAGTTTTTTTGTGGAAAGTAGTGATACTGTATTGCTTGCTCGTTTATTTTCATAGCAACAGTTACTTTGTATGACAGAGCTTTTAGATTTTCTATGTTTTTTTTGAGAAGCTTTTGAAATAAGAGAACCCTTGTTGAGATATAGTTAAAAAGTTGAAAAAGAGATTTTTTTGAAAAGTTACAAATGATGTTTTATCATGATGGTGTTTTTTATGATGTTAGATATAGCTTTTTAAATATGAGTCTCTGATGTTCGAAAAAATAAAACTATGTATGTATGTAGAGCTACAAATTTGATTGAAGAATTCTCATGATAATTTTATTCATGTTTGGTTTTGGAGAGATAGCCTATTTTTAGGTTTTTGAATAGTATACAGTGTCCTAAAAAAGGGGGGACAAATTTTTAAAACCCTCATAATTTCTGCCAAATTTTATGACTTGTACACTTCATATTTCAATCTCAAACACCTATTCAGTCATCTTTTGGGATTGAATATCTATTAATTGAACTTGAACAGAGAATTATAATCTTATTTCAAGTATTCTAAGCCCAGTTTAGATAATGAGTTTTGTGTATTTAACTTTATATGAAATTTGCCCGCTTTTTTGGGGCACACTTTATTTTTATACGATGAATGTTTCTCCAACCTTCTTTGCGTCATAAGATCTCCTTATAGCTTTCACTCATCTGGAAAATAAAATAAGTTCAGAAAAAAAAGTTTGATAGGACCTATTAAGGGGAAACCTTCCCTTGAACTACATTGGTTGTCTTGACGTGAGATGGGCGTTGATTTGATGTCAAAAAGCTAGGTGGTGCTTGAATTCTCGTGTACACGTTTTTTTATAAGAACATCCAAAATTTTTGAAGCCTTCAGATGTTCTTAACTTTCTGAGTTTTAAGCCTGAAATTGTTCTTAGCATGTTCTTAATTTCAGTATTTTTGTGAAATTTCTTAAGAAATTAGAGCCTTGTATACTTTGTTCGTTTTTATAGAAAAAGAAATGTGTAGATCAACTTTGAGTACGTGAAGCAATAACAGGATTGGCTCTTTAAATTGTAGTGGTCAATCCATTACTTAAACGTGGCTGTCAAGCGTTTGTTAAGCATGTCAAGTTATCTTTGTGTAAGATGGATAAAAAGATGTTCAAAGTCTGCTGTAATTTAATTACACGTTCTTTTATAAGGAACCTTAACTTGGCTCCACCAAGCCTGGAGTTCCTTATTTTCCCAGAGAACTTCAGCCTAAAGGTTTCTAATCTAGTTCCTTATTAATTACTTACCTTTAAGAAATAGGGGCTTTTTTGAAGAAAAATTTTTTCTCCATTTTCCATTTGAATCAATATCCAGCTAAGAACTGCTGGTCACAGTTTTCATGGTATTTCAGGAATTTACTTACGCAATTATAAATCATATATGTATAATTTTCAATGAGGTATATAAGGTTACAGAGGGTTTGACTATTTTTCATGTAAGTATAAATTCTCCTTTATCTAAATGTCAATTTTTTTGAAGCATCCTTCCCGGTTCTTTAGGCATCAAGTTATACGTCATCGACCTTAACATCCTTCCGAAAGAGTTTAAAGTCACATAAAAATAATTTGACTGTTCTATAAGTCATTGATCAAAATACAACTCTCATCTAAAAGCCATTCACTAAGCATCCTTCCCTATACTATACTTTTAAGGAACATGATGATATTTTATTTCGTCATAACATGATGATATTTCATTTCGTCATTACAAAAAAAGGTTATAATGGATAAAATCTTCAATGCTGTCAAATAGAATCTTTGATAATAAAATTTATGGTTGGTGAAGGACGGCATTATTTAGCTAGTATTTTTGAAAGGTCGATTATTTAAAGTTGCCTGTATATGAAAGAGTTGTGAGTTTAATTTGAATTTGTCAGGTAGTAAAGTGACGGGCAGGACAAAACGCCAAAGAAAATCTTTGAAAAGAAGGATACACGTTTTTTTATACATAAACATCCAAAATTTTTGAAGGCTTCGGATGTTCTTAACTTTTTGAGTTTCAAGCCTAAAATGTTCTTAACATGTTCTTATTTTTCCCCATTTTTAATGTATTCTTGTTCATTTCCCTAAGAAATCGAGTCCGCAAAACTTTGAAATATTCTTAACTTGTTCTTAACATTTTGGTCATCGAAGCCTTACGTTCTTACATAGTTTGTTCTTATAAAAAAACTGGGTGGAGGTTATCAAACGTACAAAATTTATCAAGCCTTGGCTGCGAAAAAAAGACCTGGGAGATAGAAGATTCGTCTGTCAAATACATAAATAATAAATCATCAGAAACAATGGCCGAAAATAGAGATGAATAATATAAAAGAGCGGTGTATTACAGACGCAGAGCAATTATAAAAATAATGAGTTTCATTAATTGCAAGTCATTTTAATGATTGGAGTTTGGCAAATGAGATACTGTTTATATAGAGTGTTATAGAGAGGAAAAGAACGTGTGTTTGTGGACGTGTGTCGTGTCGTGGAAACATGGAGAAGAAGAAATACATTGAGCTATAGACTGGAGTCGTACAGTTATATTGTTATTATAATAATACTATAGTTGTAATGAGATAATCAGTTTGTATATTGACATTAGGCTTCGCTGGCCAAAATGTTAAGAACAAGTTAAGAACATGACATTCAAAGGTTTTGTGGACTCAAAAACACCCTATTTCTTAGGTAAATGGTAAAAAATACTCACAAAATAGTCAAAATAAAAACATGCTAAGAACATTTTTAGACTTAAAACTCAAAAATTTAAGCACATCTGAAGGCTTCAAAAAAGATTTTTATGAGGATCTAACATACTATTGAGTAAACTCTTTTTTTATAAGAACCAGTAAATTTTTGATGAGGCTCGGCTCGGCTGTGTTTATTCTTTTTAGCACTTTGAACCTCAAATTGTTCTTATCCTGTTCTTATTCATAGGGTGAAATTGAGGTATTAGGCTTTATAACCAATTTTCACGACTTTAACCCCTAAAAATTACTTGGAATTTAGTAACTAGAGGTACAGCGTTCTTCATAAATTGTTCTTATTTAATGGCAATTCTGAGCCTCATTGTTCTTATATCAAACAAAGTGTACAATCATAACACTTATCGATTTGCTCTTAGATAATGAGTTATCCATAATTTTAGTCTAGCCTCTAAAAAAACATAAAATAAGGTTTGAAAAATTAAAATGGGTTAAATAACTCGTCAGACCGAGTAACTCGATATAACGTGAGCCGACAAGGTGTTGACATGTTTGCGAGATGAAAAATAAACTGTGAATTTTTTTCTTGATAAGTGAAACACGAAAGTCTAGATCAGATATATAGAAATATGACAAAAATAGAACATTGTGTAAACTACGCGTTTTATTTATAAGAACCAACTATATAAGAACATAATTCAGACAAAACAAAAGGCACACGTAACAAAATTCTTAAAAAGGTTTTATTAAGTAAATCAGTGACTTTAAAACACTAATAGTCCATTCATTCAATGATTTCACACATCCGTGTGAAGTACCGTTCATCTTAACCAAATACCCTTCTTTATAAGAACATAAGGCTTCGATGGCCAAAATATTAAGAACAAGTTAAGACAAGTTGCAGACTCGAAAACACCCGTTTTTTAAGGAAAATGGAAAACAATGGTCACAAAATGGTGAAAATAAGAACATGTTAAGAACCATTTTTAAGTTTAAAGCTCCATAAGTTGCGGACATCCGAAGGATCATAAAATTTTGGATGTTCTTATAAAAACAACCGCGTACCCTTCTTTATAAATAATCATTTTTTCTATAAGAACATCCTCCCATGATTGGTTCATGACGATTGAAATCACATTCGATAATCCAAAAGAATGGTGATTCTAAAACTTCTCAAAAATTAATTTTTTTTGTAGATAAAAACCTTAGTTTACTGAAGACCGAAAATAAAAAACACAATAAGTCAAGAAACACTTGTAATCTAATACTATAAAACCAACAAAGATTGATTCCTTTAAAAAGTAATTCGACTTTAAGTTCTTATGAGGGTAGTTCTAAAATCTTATATTGTCACGTCTTAACATTAGACATGACATTTTATATAGTGTGTGTGAGTTAAATAATGAATAGTTAAGCTTAAAACTATCATTTACTTAACTGTTTTCTTCAAGCACAGAATCTAATACAAGACACCTTGCAAGGATTTGTGTAAGACATTTAAGCAGAAAATAGTTGGGGAATAGTATATTTGTTATTCATTGGTTGATTGGTTGCTTCCATGATTATTCAATCTATAAATTGTGTCAATAATTTTATCCGTACATTATTTGGTTCATTCATTAATTCGTTTCATCATTCATTCGTTCATTCAATCATTCATTCATTTATTCACTCATTCGTTCATTTATTCACTCATTCGTTCATTCATTCATTTATTCACTCATTCGTTCATTCATTCATTCATTCGTTCATGCGCACATGTATTCATTCACAAATACATTCGTTCATCCAGTCATTCCCTTATTCGTCCATTCACTCATGTATTGATCATGTTCAAGCAGACCCATAAACTGATTATTACTGAAAAAACTTACTTTCTTCATTTTAGACAAAAAATAAAGCTAGACAACAACAAACAAAACAAAACAAAACAAAACATGAGCTACATCATGTTAGCCTCTATACTTATCACAATACTACCGGCCACAGTCTACTCATTCGACTTGAGTTGCTTCGCTCTTAAAGAAACCGGAAAAGTCCATTTCCAAATATCCTCCGGTAGGGCAATCGAAAACATCCATTTCTCCACCAAGACTCCGAATATTGGTGATCCCTGGATCCAAGAAGAAGGTTGCCAACTGATCGAGAGCTCCGAACTCGAGTGCCCGAACGATGACCGTAAGACACGTCCGCAATCGTTCCGTATTGATGTTACGTTTACAGATAATACAAATTCGTCTAAGGAATTATGGTATTATGATTGCTATAAGAAGCATGGTGTGGAGAGCTTAAAAATGAGCAATGTTGAATGGAATAGTTTTGATATCGAATGGGAGCACTACGCGATTGATGACATTTTCATTAAAGATGATTTCGTCTCGATAACAGATGATGAGACTTTGAAAGTCATTAAGGAGGAGAAAAATTACAAAAAACAGGTGTTGTCATATACAAGTGCTGGGCCAGATTCGAACTATACAGTGTGTGTTGGTACGAAATTTTACAGTTTCTTAAAAGGGTCCGCCGAGCGTGACACTAAAGAGAAATGTATTACAGTAACAACGCCAGGTAAACCAAAAGACGAAACTACAGACTTGAAAACACCTTTGTTAGCTGTTGGTATTGGAATTCTATGTTTGGTTTTACTATGTTTAATTTTCGTCATTTATAACAAGAAATGTAAACCCGGTGGTGATCATGGCTACGATATGAACAAAGAGGAGGCGTTGATGGGCGGTGACCGCCCAAATGCGGAGGGCGAAGAAATGAAAGTTGTAGAATTTGATGAGACGAAGGACACTGATGATACAGACGCCCTAGCTAACGGACATAATGAAGAGGCGTGAAGGGCGTTGGGCGCTGATTTCTAAAACTGTTTAAATTTCATGAGTTATTTTTATGGCTGCCTTAAGCTGACAATGAAGTAAAACAGTGAAAAAGACCTAACCAGACGCAAATCTCACAGTCAAATCCTAAAACTCGTGGATTTTGATGACTAAACAGACAGATTTGGCGGACAGTAATGGTCCTAGATGACAGGTGACATTAACGCCCGTCTGATATTGTGGGCGTTAGACGGACCAGAAACGGAGAACTTTCTCCTCTAAAACTCAAGAACTTTAAAAGAAACGTATTTATAAGTTAATAGGATAATCAACAAATTTTAATTATTTTTTATGACAACACCCTTAATATGTATGTGAGATAGGATTTTTTGAAGAAAACGCTAACGAAAATATCATATTAATAGATCGAAATAGTTCTACTTGTTTTAGTAGTTTGATTTTGAGCCTAAATCGCAAGTTCTAAAGGTCTACAGACCTCGAAATACAAAAACGCCATACTAGGAATTTCCTTAATAACCTCAATGGTATGGCGACCGTAGTACAGTGGTAGAGCATCCTGCTACGGTGCGCAAGGTTGTGGGTTCAACCCCCAGCCGGGTCATACCAAAGATTCCCAAAATGATACTTGATGCCTCTCTGCTTGATGCTCAGCAATTAAGAGAAGGATCAAAGAAAAGTAGGGGAAATCCAGGGAGAAAGAGTAGCACCCTCACCTGCCTTCGGGCAGATAGCTAACTATCGAAAGGGGGGCCTTCTTACTTTACTAGTGGCGAAGATCGCTTTTGGAAAATTTTTAAAGTTTGAACAAACCAAATCTTATCGGCTCAACTAAAATCAATTCTTACCTTTTTAGGTATTTTATCTGCAATTTACACACAAGAAGAATGTAAGAATTGAAAGAGGGGCATTCAGGTCGCCTTCGGCTGTGTTTGTAGACTTACTCACTCACACTTGTAATCAATGTCACCAGTCCAATCAAACGGGTGAGCAAAAACCTCAAGGCATGAGACAGAGATGTAATGGGCTATTCCAGAAATAGTCTGTACCCCTATGTCGAGGAGCTGTGACATCTAGGGTGGTGTGAAAAATAAAAAATCCAGGGGAGGTCTGGTTTTTTTTAGTGTAAAAATGCAGGGCGGTCAGTAAAATGAGGTTGAAAATCCGGGGCTGTCAGTAAAACGATGTCGACCACCCTGGAGTGGTCCAAAAAAGAAGGAATGACCTCATCAATATAGGGGGTTCAAATTTTTTCTCGAATAGCCCAATAATTATTCACCAGAACACAGCTATTAGCTTGTTATTAGGCGTCCTATTGACACCTATTGACACCTATTGACACCTTTCTCAGACTGCCAGCATCCCTCTTTTTTGTTTTGTTTAAAAAGAGGGTGGTGAGGGGTAAAACGCATGAAAAATTTCATACACTTTAAGGGTATGTAAAAAGTGTGCTTGATCCTTTAAATGCAGTGCCTCCCTTGTAAACTTCATTAACAAAACTGACTTGGAAAGACCCGAAACTTTTCAATCCTGAACGATGGATGAACTCAGAAACGGGTAAACTTTCGTCATTTTCGTCATAATACAATGGACTCTCCCAAATTCGAGCTTCTATTATTCGAATCTTTCTATGATTCGAAATTATTCTCAGAACGAAAACAGAGCCCTCGTAAAGTAAGTAAGTATATTCATCTGGTGGCTGTTGGCGGAGGTAAATCCACTTTTCTATTTGCGCTAGACCTGGGAAATCGAATGCCGAGGTTGAGCGCCACACCTACTCTCAGCTCCCAGCAAAGACTTATAACCAAAACAAGACGTCTAACCATTGTTTCACCTTAGTTAGATCTCATCAGATAGCGTGTTATTGTTCTTCTAATACAATAAACTATATCTACAGGGTTTCCGCATAATTAGTGAACGAAAACAATCAATTTTGCCGCGTCAGCAATAAAAACAATTGTTTTGCCGAGTCAGCAAAAAAATCAATATTACTAATTTCTCAGAATTTTCGTCGAAATTTTCAAAATGGCTGAAGCAGAAAAACTTTGATTCGAACATTAGAAACTCTGACTTCGTTCTAATCTAAATGAATGTGAAAATGTTTCAAATCATCTTCGTAACAGAAAGATACAAATTGAAGTTTTATATATGGGCTCCTCTCCTCAAGTGCTAAGGGAGCCTATATGCCTTCATATCCTAACAGTTGATCGTCAACACTATTGGAAATCATCTAAAAGAAAGATGGAACTCAAAGATAATCAAAATGAGAGCTTCAAAGACTTAGGAACTTTTAACTTTTGAGGACGACCTGGCTGGCCTTACCAAAAGAAAGATGAGTTAAAGAACTAATATGTTGTAAATGTTTTGATTATCATTTATTATGGCTGATCACTTTTCTACTTAACTTTGGTGTTTGCAAAACTCGCAGATATATGAAACTCTAAAAAGGCTGATTTCATAAATGGTGGAATGATTAACCCAATCTTATTCATACTCTTGACATTCAATTAAATTGATTGGAAACTCGAGAATATTTTTGGTATTTTGAATGACACAGTACATATATACAAGATGTTGATTGACTATTTTAATATACCTATATGTGTTAATATCGATATTGGAATGAAGAAATAATAATCATGGTAGTAGACACTCAACTAGAGAAAATCGTGATATTTTACGATGGACTTGAATGATATTTTTACATACAAACATTTTTAAAACTCTATTTCACTAAAACTATATCTACGATATAAAACTGTACTTTTGGGAACCTAATAAGCTTCCCCTCCCCTGCCTGCCCCCGCTAATAAATAAATTCTCCTATCTGGCTTATTCCAAACCCCCATTTATTTAGGTACCCAAGAGTAGTTACTCTTAGGTGCCAAATAAACGGCCCCCCCCGCTTGTTAATTTTTCGATTTTTTTCCAACCCCCCCGGACGTTATTAGGACCCCCCCGTTTATTAATTTTTGAAAAAATTCCCAGCTCCCAAAAGGAAAATTTCTTGTTTTACTCTAAAAAGCCTAAATTTAGTCCATTTTGACCCTTTTTAGGGTTTTTAAAAGTCCATTTTCCAACCCCCCCGGTAATAGGTCCCCCACCGTTATTTGATTTGAAAATTTTTTCCAACCCCCCCGTTTATTCGAACCCCCCCGTTTATTTGGCACCTAAGAGTAGAGCCTTTTATGGACCTTATTTTATTAAAAGTTAATTAATTAAAATTTTTCTTTTAAACAAAGATACTATCCAGTGTATAAGTTTTTTTATTCTAAAAATTTTCGTTAATCATATTGTTTTGAAAAGATAGAATCAATGTTTGGGTCAAAGGCTGATAATTGAATTGAAAAATTAAAGAATTTTTTTTCACTCAATTTTCAATATTTTGATCCAAACTTTTGAGGAGATTCTGACATAAAATTTTAACAAGTCTCCTGTTATTTTTAATGCCTGTTTGATCATTTCACTTTTTTATGACACCTTTTGATAAAAATTACAGTACCATAAAAAAAAAATGTGAAAAATTCAATGAAAAATGATGGGATTGTTTTGACACATCACTTTCTATTTAGAAAATAAGTACCTTTAAGGGAAATAATTTTGGTGAATTTAGACTTAATTCGCCAAAGTTTGTTCCTGCCAAAATTAAATATTTTGCTCACTCGCCAAAATAAGTTCCCACCAAAATTAAATTTTTTGTTTCCTTACCTAAATAATCCTGAAATTCATCAAAATTGCTCAAAATAAGGCAAAATAGAAAAGATTTACGCTGTCATTCACCAACATTAAAAAATTCACTATTCGCCAAAATAAGTTCCCACCAAAATTAAAAAAATTTACGATATTTGCTGCCTGCCAAAATTAGTTCCCGCCAGAAAAGGTTCCCTCAAGGTATTTGAAAATTTTCAGAATTTTTCAACCATTTCCCCAGTCTCGAGATTTGTAAAAAAATGTCTGGACACAAATGAACAAAGTAACTCATGCATGTAACATATCTTTAACCAGGACCCTAGTTAACTGGCATAACACAATCTAATCAAAAAATACAAAATCATTAATTTATTGTTTGGTAATACTGAGAAATAAACAAAAAACAATTTTCAAATACACGATACAATAATAGACAAAAATAGGCAATTCTTTTGAAAATAGATGACCTGATTTAATTTTTTCTGAGGATTAATTGACGATTGAAAATGATACTTAGCTGAGAAAGTATAGACAATAAGTCCCTTACGCTACATTAAAATAGTTACACAAACAAATAATTTTGGTACTAACAGTCAGAGCATTTCACAATATTAAGAACTACCTCCAGAATTACCTCTCAAAATTAATTCCATTATGATGACTGACTGATTAATTTATATAGTTTGCTTCTGTTTGCTTTCTATAATTTGTTAAAATTACCTAGCCAAAGAATTCATCTATATAAATTTGTTCAAGATTATCTACAAGCAATAGTTTTTTCATTTGCCAGAAACCAGTCATTGCCAGATTAAAAATCTGGCACACTGTTTTAAAAGTAATATCCAAGCTTTCAATACTCTTTCCATTTTTAGCCAATTGAATGTACGTTATTTTTAAAATCTCAGATTCTGTGCATGAGATGGCAGATGGCGCTTATTTAGTCAATGAACCAGGCATAATCAATTGTATATTTTAGTCCACTTTCTACAAATGACATACACTCATTTCGTTTTATAAGCATACGGTAAATTTCGGCTGAAGCTCACTATGCTTAAGTAAAGCTCAATTTTGAGCCTGGACTATGCTTAACCCTATGCTTGGTAAAAAAATTATAAAGGGGGGTAAAAAATTTCGCGCATTTTCCCCTATCTTTAATCTTGAGAGAAATGAAGACATTCTATTGTTTTCGAATGTTGTTGTTATTATAAGTTGTGTTATTTATAAGAGATTAAACAAAAATAAAATCACCAATTTTGTTTGTAATTCTCTTCTTCATTCTTCTGCTATTTTCTGAAGTTTTGGAAATTATGATTCTAAAAATTTCTTTGGCTGAGCCTCAAGGTATGCTTAGCATATGCTTAATTTTTCTGGAAATTTGAGCTTCAGTATGCTTATAAACGTTATGCTTATAAAACGAAATGAGTGTACATCACAATTTTACAGTTGGGGTACCAAATATTTTCATACATATACTGATGCAATAACCCTCACAATTTCAGTTTGTAGCCTGCTGTGAGCTCTGTCTCTAGTGACAGTGTGAAAAATACATTATCCAAATTTTAAGATATTCCAAATATTGTTAGTGTTAGTAGCAATCTTTTCATCATCGCTGTTGATAATTCTAATCTACGAAGTCTACCAGCCAAGCCACATATATCAAGATATCCAAAGAATCCATCCAGTGACAAATTGATTCGGTGTTATAATAAAATAGCCAGAAAATTAAAGTTATGATTCAAAAAACATCATTGCGACAAAATATTTTTCAGCATTGGGTGTTAGATGTTCAATTCTAATCACAATACATCTTGTCTGTTGAAGATATCCTTGATTTGAAGTCACCCATCTGTTTTTGAAATGCTTTTTCAAGGAGCAGGATATATATACAGAATTTATGGTTGATTATTTTGATGTTTTTTTATATTATATATATTTTACACCTAAATAAATTGAAAAAGTTATATCGAAATCAAATGAGTGATATTAAACCGAATACTTTTCATCTGAACAAACATAAAGCCAGGTAAACTAACTGAAAACCTTAATTTCCAACAAAACACAGTCTGACAGTTCACAAAAAATAGCACAAAAACATTGAGCCAGACCAGTCTGAAAAGAGCCAGGCCACAAAAAAGAATGGTATGGACTTAAAGTTTGGTCATATTACAATGCAAGAAAATTATTTTTAATCATCAAAAAATTCTCTAACATAGTATTTCAAAGCCATTCTTTGGGTCATTATAGCAAATACACAGAAACCAGTCAGCCATCTTGTTTTTGCGAAATTCCTTCCTTCTGACCAAAGTTCAAGGTTCAAAGAGCAGAAATGCAAAGAATAATTATTCTAAAATCAAACCAATCCAATTTGTTGACATATTTCATGATAATTAGACCATAATTAGCAAAATTACATGGACAAGTAGTTCCAAATTTGGTGGCCTTCGAGTTTTGGCGGCCATTTTTTTAAATCTTGTCGGCAACTAACGTGCGGATCAAAGGAAATTTATTTTTATTGTTCGAACAATGAGATAATTTTGCATAATTATGCGCTTAGACGTCTTGTTTTGGTTATAAGTCTTTGCTCCCAGTAACTTACCGCTTAGATCAGATTACTCAATCTAAGCTACACATTGGCTGAGTTGGTGCAGACCGGGGATCTAATCCTCAACCCTTGGATCGTACAGCGAATGCTCTACCAACTGAGCTACCCGGCCATGAAAGATTCTCTTTAATACGAATCTTTCTGTAATTCGAACGAATTAGTCTTCCCGTTCGCCTTCGAACTATTTACGTTTATTGAGAAAGTACACTGACTTCTATCTTTGTTGCATTGGATCGGTTATCTATCAGTTTTACTTATTGTATTTAACTGTTGGAGGCTATTCTTGAAAGTTCTAGAATGTTCAGACATTAAAGGCCGGTCTCCACTTTCGCGCGAAATGAGCGAAAGTTTTTTTCTTAACCTTTTTTGCCTTCAGAAAAGATTACGTCATGAAAAAGTTTCGTACAAAAAAAAAAAAGTTGAAGGAAGTTCTACTTTTTTCATCCGTTACGTCAATTTCAACCAATAGAATTGCTTCATTTTTCAACCGACCAAATGACCTTACAAAAACGTCAAAAAGTTTTCGCTCATATCGCGCGAAAGTAGAGACCGGTCTTTGGATTTGGAACAAAGCGGTTCGAAACACTGCGTTGACAGAAATATTAAGAAATACAGGAATATTTCCACTGACCTTATACTTTGTCCAGTCAATCTCGTCGGCATATTGAAGAACTGTGTTTGGTACCATCAACTCTGTATTCACAAAATCCTACACAAAAAGAAGAAGCAAAAAGAGATTAGGGTGCGGTACTCAGTTGGCGTGAGTTTATAAAGATCCCCGTCAAATTCAAGCCAACTGGGTTATCACGCCAACTGGGTTACTACGTAGACTGGGTTATCACGCCAACTGGGTTATCACGCCTACTGGGTGGAGCATTCTACAATAGAAATCTGAGATTGTAAAATCTCGAGGTTGCGTTAAAAACTTTATTCTCGTTTCGGCGAAAAGAAGAAACCCTGTCACAGGCCCAAAAAATCTGTGACAAATGGAAAAAAACACTGCCAAAGTAATTGCATGTTTATCTGGAGTTGACTTCAACTTTACTAGATATGTGGCGATGAAGGACTTAAACAAGAGATTCTAGATAGCTTTTTGTATTGAAGTTTTAATACATTGCATACATATTGATTTTATGCGAACTTCAAATTTCAATACTTTGATACGTCTAAGACAATATTGATATTTTTTGGGCCAATGAGAAAAGGGAAAACCTTTTTTGAGCCCTAGCTAGCCCAGAGGTCACTTATGGCATTATGATAGACTGGGCGGCATTGATAAGTTACCCGGTGTATTATGGCAGCCTCCATTTTTAGGGATTTGCTTGAGTGCATGGATTTAAGTACCAAAATATACCGTCTCTTTATTGAGAAAACGACAGCAAAAGAATGACTAAGGAATAATTTTTTTTAACGAACCCTCTAGTCTAGTTTACTGGGCTTAACGTTATAAGAAATCATCAGAAAACAAGGTTTAGTAAGAAGTAGACTTTGGGGATAGACCATTTCATAAATTACGTCACGAACATCACTTACCTCGTTTTGAAATTATTGCCATGTTGATTAACTCCCAGCGGATTTTATTAAAACTACTTTCTATTCACAAAAAAAGAGACATAATCACCATGGTGATTCTTTGAATACGAGGCAAGTGATGTTCGTGACGCAATTAATGAAAAGGTCTATTGCTATTTTTTTTTTAACTTCTTACCGTGCTTCACGTCAGCATTAGTGAGAAAAGTTTAATGGGAAAAACCAAACGTATTTTAATACCTATATAAACAAAATATTGTCAAAACAGGTCAAAATAGTGACACGTACGGTTAGCGAATACCATTTATAGGGTATATAGAGCAAGCAGGAATTATGTCTAAGGTTATATTATTTTTGAGCTTCATAACCAAGGAATGATTGTGTTGTTTCACAGAATCGCACTGTTGTTGTTGACCTAAGTTTTTGACTAGGTTGCCTTGTTTTGCTTAAGTTGGCATGGTTTTTGTCTGCGCCAAAGCAATCCTTGACGAATATTTTGTGGCTGAAAATGAAAAAGCTTTTCTTGATATTCATTTCCAATAACTTCCTTCAGCTGATTGCTTAATTTGACAATATATAATTAAGAGTGACGAGGCTCCCCTAGCGGTAACTCTGATCACGATATCACGCAATTTCTTGTCTGCATCATTGCAATTTGCATCACATATCGCAGAGAAGTAGTACTTTTAGAGCTAGGCCCAGCTGGAACACAACATTGTTTTAACCAGAGATTTTTATGATTTCTAGATGTAAAGCTTTGGCTGAAAAGTGTGCCGAGGTTAGGTAGGAAATCCTACCTAGGTCACGTGACATTACAATAGAATTTTAGCGCTTGGCCAATAAGCAGCTTCGCGGATTTTCGAGAACAATAGCAGCAATATTTTTTGTGATATTCATTTTTTTTTTGCTTGGAAGAGCTTGAAGAACGACATCTAGCCCGAGCCCTTCGGGCTTTTTAACGTTCATCTAACGTTGTGAACATTAGACAAACGTTGAAACAACGTTGTGTACCAGCTGGGAATGAAGGTTTGATCCTTCATAAAGGCGCACTGTACCGATTTTAAGATATTAAAGTGTAAGAAAAAACTATTTGTATCGGGTCTCGGGTCTGCCTTGTAGGCGCTTTCGTATAAGAATATTTCATTGATTTTCCTATATACTTAGAGTTATGAACGAATCGGCCGTTCCATTAAATTTCCATACAGGCAGGGGGGGGTGGACGAACCTTTTGTAGTCAAAAAATATTTCCTGGAAATGTGTGGATACCCCCTGGAAAATGAAAAAATTTGCAAACAAGCCCTTGGAAAAATTCTTTTTATACCTTAAAATTACAATGGACGAACTAAAATCAGTCTTTTACCCCCTGGAAATTTTGAAATAATTTTTTACCTCCTGGAAAAATGAAAAAAACACTCTTTATAGACCCCCTGGAAATTTCGCTCAAATTACCCCCTGGAAATGTTCGTCCACCCCCTGTATGGATATAAAATGGAATGGCCCAATTTCTACGAAAGAAATCTGGCTTTGTACTCTTATAGCAACTAAAGCATAGGATTTCCTCTCAAACAGAATGAAATCCATTATAATTTATCACAATCTGTTTTACTTACAGAAATAAGATACCATATATTGGGTTGATAAATATGTCTAAAGAGTTTCATATCTGGCTTACGTTTATCATAACGATAATTCTACTTATAACTGTGGGACAAGATGAGATGTTGATTGTTCGATTCAAGGGACCAGAAAAAGATACAAACAGAACTGGCTATACTTTGGGTCTATTCACAAAATGCAACTAGTATGTGAATCCCAACACGATATGTAAAGACTCTGTTTACAAAGATTGTTGTTATAAATATGAAAAGATTCTACCATATCTTGAGGACTGGATGACCTGTTCCCAGGCCACATTTAGAGCATTAACAGATATAGCAGCTTCTCTACGGTAACGCATAAAATTTTTGCACCAGATTTTTTCCTGTGTTGTTCCAGCTTCCAGCTGTTAGGATATTCCTGGGTTTTAGAGACAATCTCGCTTTTCGTATCAATAACGTTGATGATCATGTCATGCAACGATGCTAGCCAGACTTTTATTTCTTGGGGAATATGGTCGATAGGTAAGTGAAATAGCTTATCGGGGAAAACTTCGTCGGAGAAAATTTTCGTCGGAGAAAACTTTCGTCGGGGAAAATTTTCGTCGGGGAAAAATATTCGTCACTTGCTGGTAGTTGGTAAACGCATTAAGGCCGGGGAAAAATATTCGTCACTTGGCCAAAATTTCGTCACTTTTCCCCGACAAAGTTTTCCCCGATAAGGTAATAAAGATTTCTAGTTGAAAATTCACGAGAGTCTTATCTGTATCTACATTTTTTTAAACAACATGGCCAAAATACTAAGAACAAGTTAAGAACAAGTTAATGCTTTACAGTCTAAAACACCCGATTTATAGGAAAATGGGTAAAAAAGCTCGAAGAATGGTAAAGATAAGAACATGTTAAGAATATATTTAGGGTTAAAACTCAAAAAGTTAAGAACATCCGAAGGCTTCAAAGATTTTGGAAAATTATGTACCTTATCTAGTAAAATAAAATTTGAATACTTAGTCTAAGTAAGAGTAAGTAGACAAGCGCTTTATTGTATCCAAAATGAATAGACCTATCAACCCTTAGCGGAACGGTCACTGACCTTTTTTTACCCTGGACCAAGCTTCTCAATCCCAGCAAAGCAAAATCTTTGATCGGAGTTTTTGGAAAGTGGTACCCTAATGGCGGCACTACTCGATAGCGGTGTAATGCATCGAGAGCGCTAGGTCTACTTTTCCTCAAATTCTTTTGATGATGTAGCCGCGTTAGACGTTAGTTTTTAACACTGTAATGGCTTCTTCGTGGGTACCAATTCCAAAAAAACTCCAATCAAAGATGGCGGATATTGCTTGGTCCAGGGATATATGAATGTCAGTGGGAACGGTCGGCTTTCGAGGTTCTGGGAATTAATGCAGGATCCTAAACAAACTAATTGCCGCCAAAACTCTATTCCAAATGAGAGACAATTCCTCGAGTCTCTGAGTGGGAGTGCAGATTAACCTAATAAACGGGGGGAGGGGAGGTTGGAAAAATCTTCAAATTTTAGATTTAAAAAAATTGATTTTAAGTTCAATTAAGCACCTGAGAATATGAAGCTTTATTCAGAGTTCAGTTTAGATTGAACAAACTTAATCTTTCTTTTCTTTTAGCTGGATTGATGTCAATTTCATTCTACTTGTTCTTCGAAAACTTCAGAGACGTCATCCCTGACCAAGATGTTTTTCAAGTTAAAATAATTGAATATGGCTGGATGGGCATAATCTATAAAACCACACACCAAATTTTGAAAGTTATTCTTAATTATGTATTTTGAAACGTATATATACATCTTTTCAATTGTAAACACGCATTACATTAAAGGAAGAAATTTTGGCGGCAATTTAATTTGGCGGATGACCGAGAAAATTAAATTTGGCGAGAATTAAATTTGGCGGTTGCAGGATATTTAGGGTAAAGAAATGATAGCAAAATCGTTGAAAACCCAATTTTGGAGCCTAAAATAGGACGAAATTTGACATTCACATTCAAGAGAACAAGATGAGAAAATGACGTACCTCCGTCCAATCGAAGAAGAGTCCTTCTTTACTGAAAAGTTGGTCCATATCCATCATCAATTCACAACCTAAGGTCAAAACAGTACTGAATTAGAGACACTGACCTTTATATATCCCTGGACCAAGTTACTCAATCCCGGCCGACCAAAAATCTTTGATTGGAGTTTTTTTGAAATTGGTACCCTAATGGCGGCACTATTCAATAGCGGTCAAAATGCATCGAGAGCGTTAGATCTACTTTTCCTCGAAAACTTTTGATGATGTAGCGCCATTAGACGTTAACTTTTAACAGTGCAATTGCTTCTTCTCGGGTACCAATTCAAAAAAAAACCCGATCTAAGATGGCGGATGTAGCTTGGTCCAGGGATATATAAAGGTCAGTGATTAGAGACCATAATCAGAAATAAATAAATAGCGATTTCGAATACTGCGAGCTTGAAACACTGAGTCTAAACATCAGAATATAATTGAAAGGTTTTTCGTAACATTTAGCATTTAGATGGATTTTGTATACAACCTTTATAAAGCAAACTTTGAAATAACAGATTTTTTGTGAATCTTTATATTTCCGCAGTTTCAGCTACCATTTTGACACTGATTTCGTACATCGGTGTATATATACAACGACTTTTAAAAGATACTTTTTCAATTCAAAGTATTCGGTTGTTATAATTATGATGCATGTTCAGTATATGTGACTCTCCAAGCGATTTTAAGTACCTGAAAATCGGACCGGTCTTTAGACGGTCTTTTAAGGGCCAGTAAATGACCGGTAAAAACTTACCAAAAGGCCGCTACGAGTCCAGTTAATTTAGCGGCCAGTTCGCAGCGTCCGGTCTCAAACCGTCCTCAATTGACCGGCCGACATCCTTTATAACAATTTTATGATGTAATCGTTACTGACAAACACTAGCTAGCGGTTCAGACCGGTCTAACCATGAGCGTCTACGAGCGACAAGGACCGTTCAAAATCAGATTTTCTAGAAGGTCTGAAGAGCGATCTAAAAAAAAATTTGACGGCTTCTAAACCACTCGTAATACCGTGCCGAGACCGGTCCGACTTCAATTACTTTAAATCGCTGGGGAAGTCACATTTTTGCAAAATGAACGGCGATACCAGGGAATACGTAAACACAAATGCTTTTACCTGGGAACGGCGTACATATTAAATCGAATTCTTTATATCGTTGGTGTTTGTCTACTTTCTCTGATGAAGATACTCTATAAAAGAATAAAATATTATTCAACAATAAAACAAAAACATATTTAAATTCATATTGGAAGTTTATCATATCACGAGATTTACGTTTGGCTCGTGATCCAAGCCACGATAAACTTCCAATATGAATATCACTGGGTCGATAAACTCAAACTTATTTAGATTAAATTCAAATTTCTCTATTAATCCGGGAGCAAGCAGCCTTGGTTGACCCAGACAAGTATACACATGGGTTTTATCTTATTTTCTCATTATATATGCTGATGATGAAGTTACGAAAAAATGACGAAAATTTTAATATATAATAAGCAAAAAAAACCTGCATGGCGCCAAGGGAGGAGGTGAAAAAATTGACTTGAGCAATCAAGTTGCCGGCACCAAACTGCGGTAGTAAGAACTGATGAATGCGTAGGCAATAATTCTACCGGGTGCGCCACGAAAAAAAGTTTCTCTCTTTAAAGTGAATTTTCTCGAGGTCTAAAAACTTAAAAATAACCAATCCTTTTTCATTAGAAAGAAGAAAGATAAACTTAAATTTTGATGGGTTATATTTATAAAATTTCGATTCACTAGATCAAAAGTTATGCTCAATTGAATAAAGAAGTTACTTTCGGAAATATTGACCTATCAAATTAAACAGAAGCATAATTACATGATACATTAGTAATTTCGACCAAATTAATGTTAAAGATAGAAACTTTTTTGTGGCGCACCCGGTAGTATTGAAAAGAAATAAACCATTATTTCTTTAATCTTTATTCTTTTAAAGTTCCAAATAAATGCCCCCCCCCCCCACTTGTTAATTTTTTGAAAATTTTCCAACTCCCCGGACCTTATTAGGACCCCCCCCCGTTTATCAATTTTTAAACTAGTTTAATATTTTCAGCTTTCAAAGGGAAGGTCCCTTATTTTGCTCTAAATAGCCTAATTTCAGCCTATATTTACATTACCTTATTTTTGGGTTTTCAGAAGTAAAATTCCTTAGGTAGTGCTCTACAAGGCTAAGGAGCATGATCCAATTTTCAGAAAAAATACACAAATTGCTTCACAGTATTAGGTCGTTTATAAAAATGTTGAACATTTTCTACCTCTTTTCGAACCCCTCGTCGTTTATTCGGAGCCTAACAGTACTCTTGTCTCCCGAATAGACGGGGGGGGGGGGGGGTCCGAATAAGCATGGGGTAGGAAAATTTTATAAATTCTAATAAGCGGGGGCGGGATGGAATAAGAGGGGGGTAATTTGAAGACAGACATTTTTTAACTGATATCAATCAACAAATGAACACGTAAAATAAGAACCAATACTGACAAAAAGGAAAATTTTAACAAGTTTAAGGTCTATCTACACTGTAATAAAATATTGAATTATTCGAATCTAATTAGCAGGGGGGTCTTAATAAGAGCGGGGGGTGGATTTTTTTCTCTTAACAATTAGCGGGGGCGTCTATTATGGAGACAAGAGTAAGGACTTACATAACTCCGTGTTTGATTTTCTTGACTTCCACCATCATATCAACAATATATTGAATATTCATCTGTTTCAAAAGTTCGATGTCCACTAAACGTTTCTTGTTCACAATGTTTAAATCCCTGTGTGTTTGAGAGAAGGAAAATTATTTTGTATGTCTCCTATAATGCTTCACATTGATAACGTCTTGAATACCAGGATTGGGATTGAAGACCAGGATTGGGAAAGAGCTTGAAGAGCTGTAATCGTTACTTCCATTATCTAAATAGATGCTTGATTGTTTTTTGTTTTTTTGTTGTTAATTCTAACCACATCAAGTCTGTTTTTGGACTTGAGGTGCCAGTCAATTACTATATTACTTGTCAACTGGGTAAAGTAAAAACTGAATCTTTGTAAACAAAATTTGAAAAAAAAAAAATGCTTGAAATAAATTGTTTAAAATCACTTATTACTTGTATCTTAATGTCTATGTAATTATGTTTTCCTCGGTGTCCGCTAATTGGAGGGAAAAAAACAGGTTTTTGACCATTCTGTGCAGAATATTTTGTCCGCTAAATGGAGGTGTCCGCTAATTGAGTGTCCGCCTTTTGGAAACTTTTTTTATAAGGATTTGACTAGGAAACGGCGGGGGGAAAATATTTTGTAGGCTAATCAGAGGTGTCCGCCTTTTAGAGTCTCCGCTAATTTAGAGGTTCTACTGTATTTACTTTCGCGAAAAGGGCTAAAATTCGCGAAATTGGCGAACCTTTCTGCTCGCAAAAGTTTGTACGCCTAAAGTAATATATGATTGGTTTTATTGAATTTGCCACTAAATTCAAAGAGGCATTCAAACTTGATGAATAGAATGCATGAAGAAATAGTCTCCTAAGACGGTTTCGATCATTAACCAATAAGAAATTATTTGAAAATGTTTCGAACAAGACGAAAATAATGAGTCACCGACTCACTCACCAACTTACCAAGAATCATCAGCATATTTTTTATCTCTGTCCATTCTTGAACTAAATTCTGAAAAAATGAAATCAGTGATATTCAGGATAAAAGCTGAAAGTCTAACAAAGACATTATCGGAGTTTTTTATTTTCCTTAAAAAGCGATGCATTGTGGGATTGGTTCGAGTGTATTACAATAGAATTCCCTCGAGGAATTCCTAAGAGATTTCTATTGTAATACACTCGAAACAATCCCACAATGCATCGCTTTTTAAGAAAAATCAAAAACTCTGATATGGTCTATTGCTAAACACAAACAAATTAAGTAGGAATTTCGTTTCTGATACACATCAAGAGAGATTAATGGGGGAGAGGTTAATTACCAGTGCTCCATGGGCTCTGGCGAGGTGTTTGAAGTGAGAAGGCCATTTTAGGGGGGGTTGTACTTTTACAGTGTGACGGGATTTAACGAAAAAAGTGACGGGAAAACGGTATTTTAAAATCAGACGGTGACGGTATTTTAACCTCTACAAACCGGTATGACGGTGTCATTATTTCATTTCATTTTTCGGGATTCCGGGATTCAGCAAAAATTGTGACGGGAAAACGGTATTTTAAACCCCTACAAACCCCCCTTTTAACTGTGAAAAAAATTACATCCCACCGTGATCGGGTAAAAGAAGAAAATTGTTTACTTTTCGCACATCTTCACACCGGAAAAAGGAATTAAAGGTTTTGTTTTTTAAATAAGAGTGATATCGTTTGCTTAATCATCCATTTTAATTTACAAGCTTTTATATTGGATTGACACGAATGTGGAGCAAGATTGGTCGGAAGGAAAGGAAAAGAAAAACATTATTTTGCTTATATCAGAACAATATAACAATAAGCAGACACTGTCCCGACATGAAACATGTGTCTGGTATGAAACAGGAAATAAAACCTTTAATGTTCTTACTTTGAGGAAGGATGCCACGAATTCCATTTTTCCAAAACACTTCAGCTGTGGTGGAAATGGTTGCTGCTCTTGAAACCACCTGAAAATAACCAAAAAGAATTCACTTCCAGCTCTACCGAGTGGCAATTGAGTCTTCGGGTACCACATGAACCCGTAGCTCAATGGTAGAGCAAACACCCGCGAATGGCATGGTTGTGAGTTCGAGTCTCGCCGGACCCGTTGGTTTTCCAACGGTTCTGGTGACTGGTCAGAAGACTGTATTCACTTCATTGGAAACAAAAAGATGTTGTTTTTTTCAATAGGTTTCTTCCAGATTCTGTGTTTTTCAAAAGCAAGAAATGTGCATCATTCTTGCCTTAACTACTACTGACCAATACTAATTATTTAAAAATGATTTTGGTACCGGGTGCGCCACAAAAAAGTTTCTCTCTTTAAAACTAATTTTCTCGAAATCTAAAAGTTTTAAAAGAACCATTCCTATTTCATTTGAAAGAAGAAAGATAAACTTAAATTTTGGTGGGTCATTTATTGAATTCGATTCATTAGATCAAAAGTTATACTCAATTGAATAAAAAAGTTACTTTTAGAAAATACTCAAAAACGTTAAAATTCGACCTATCAAATGAAACAGAAGCATAGTTATATGATATATCAGTATTTTCGTTTCAGTCATTAAAAATGATAATTAGCTGTCTAAATGACCTTTTGTTATTTAAAGGAGGTTGAAGTTATTTAAAATAAGGTTGAATTTCAATGAAAGGAAGAAAATTCGTCAAAAAAGGCCAAATAATCTGGTAAAATTCATAAAAATACATCAATTATGGGTTTCGAGGTAGATCCAGCCTTACATAGACTTTATCCAGTCTAGAACCAAAAATCTAAGAAAAATTCCAGTAAAACCAAATTAGATTAATGTTGATGAGGATTTTAAACCCTTTCGACCCTTTCGTTTCAAAATTTATGTGTTTTGTTACGGAAAAATGCTCTTAATTGTGTAAAGGCTATTGCAATTGCCAAATTTAAAGTAACAATTTGATAGGTCGATTTTTGACGTTTTCGAGCACTTTCTGAAAGTAACTTTTTTATTCAATTGAGCATAACTTTTGGTCTAATGAATCGAATTAAATAAATGACCCATCAAAATCTAAGTCTATCTTTCTTCTTTCCAATGAAATAGGAGTGGTTCTTTTAAACATTTTAGATTTTGAGAAAATTAGTTTCAAAGAGAGAAACTTTTTTGTGGCGCACCCGGTAGATATTTTCCTTATTCAATTTCAGATGGACATTCGATTAGGGCTCGATCGAGTTTTGAGACAGAAATGCCATTAACATTATTGATTAGAACCTTGTTTATATTGAAACCCCATAGTTTAAAGAATTACAATTTCCACTCTTACACATGGTTTTTCGAAGGTGATAATGGTGTAATGAGTGAAGGTAGAGAGTCTATTACCGTATTTCCATAACACCCTGCCTGGTAGTGCTTGGGATTCAAACACAGTCCATTGCGGTGCAAGTCTGTGATCGAAACCTTCACAGTACCTGCACATTGTTTGTAAATAAGAACAAATAAGATTACCTTAAAATTCTTCATGAATATACAAGGTAAAATGAAACGTGAATAAACACGAGCTGTCTTCGTTCTCTCTACATACTGTCTGTATCGACCAGGAGCTATTGGTAAACTGTAAAGCAAATTAAAAGAAATTCATTGATTATGCCTGTGTTCTCGTATTTCACTATTTGGAACATCTTCACAGAAAATAAAAAAAGCACTACCTAATGATAAATATAGAAATGGAAATAGAAAAAGAAGTAAAATAAGAAACGGCAAATTTCCAGCATTTTCGGCCGGAAACAATTTTTTCTCCAAAATCGGACTCGACCATATTTTGGACATTGCTAATATGCATCTTTGTGCAAAAATCAGAAAAAACTATAATGATAAAATGTCGAGAAAATATCAAAGAAACCTGTTTTTCCGGCGAGAAAAATTTTTTTTCTCGAAAATCATGCTCCGTCTGTTAGGAGTTAAATTTCAAAGGTATAAGCGAAGATTCGTCTATTGGAAAGCCTGGAGGACAAAGTCTTTTGAGGCCCGAAACAAGCTTTACTTACAAGCTGGCAAAGTTCCAGTTCAGTATTGAGAATTTCAAAGGTATAATCGAAGATTCGTCTATTGGAAAGCCTAGAGGACAAAGTCTTTTGAAGTCCGAAACAAGCTTTGCTTGCAAGCTGGCAAAGTTCCAGTTCAGTATTGAAAATTTTAAAGGCATAATCGAAGATTCATCTATTGGAAAGCCTAGAGGACAAAGTCTTTTGAAGCCCGAAACAAGCTTTGCGAGCTGGCAAAGTTCCATTTCAGTATTGAGAATTTCAATGGTATAATTGAAGATTCATCTATTGGAAAGCCTAGAGGACAAAGTCTTTTGAAGCCCGAAACAAGCTATGCAAGCTGGCAAAGTTCCATTTCAGTATTGAGAATTTCATATGATAACTAACTTTAGGAATAAAACGTAGCCGAATGATAATGATTAAAAAAGTTCATAAAAAGACATGTAGTGTTTCAAACCTCCTAGCACTTTCTCTGCTTATTCTATCTTCTTCTTCATCTTGATAGCCCAAGAAGTAAGCCATTTTGTTTGGGTATGTTGTACATAATTCTCCCTCGTCATTGTCTATTATCTGAAGATAAAGAGATTATTACGTTTAATAATAAAAAAAGTCCATAATATAAGGAAACAAATGAATTAATTTTTTGAGGATTCAAATTTTGAGTTGAAGTCAAAAACTTTAAAATGAAACCTGAATTTTGTAATCTTTTTCAAAGAGTTCCATGCATTTCATTTGCATCCCCTGCAAAAGAAGAAAAGAAAACAAAATTAAGTTAAAAGAGCCCATCATCACCATGATAATAAAATCGTTCCTGCCACTCAACAAATTTAACCCTGTTCATACTAGGCTTTCAGGGGCGGTTCAAAACTAGGGGGCTTTTCCTGTACCACCCCTTAACTTTTGATCTAGTGGGTCTTTTTGGATGAAATTTGGCACACAAGACCTTTGTCATACAAGGTAACTTGGGGGTAACTTTTGACAACACTCATCATGCCCAAAGTGAGCAAAAACCGAAAATTTCCTTTGTTCTTTTGAATAGCTATTGTATTCTAACAAAGACTTTGGAAAAGAGTCTAAAATGCTTATTTTATCCTAAATATTACTATTACGATTTAAACGATACATTTGACATAAAAAATAAATTTGTATTGGAAATGTGTCAATTTTTGTGACACCTTACTGTCAGAAATGTCGTCATGCTCAAGGTGTGAAAATTTTTAGGTGTCAAATTTTTTTTTGAAGCCAAATAAAAGTTAGGAATTTACCGAGAATTTCATCCCAAAAGCTCTATTATTTCAGGAGCTATTAACAATAGTTTCACCCCCGAACAGAAAAAGCACCCCCGAACAAAAAAAGCACCCCCACCCCTAGTACAAATAGGGTTAAGGAAAGACCATGAAAATGTGATTAAAAATTGAAAATATATGTTTTATGAAATACAACAATTAGTGTATTTATTGTGCACTTTTCGAATGTTTGGCTACACATTTGATCTTGTTTTACCCAGGTAGGGCATAATATTTTAAAAGTAACAAAATTTAGGAAACAATAGTAGAAATAGTCTTGAAAAGTTTTGATCATTCTTGAGTGGACGAAAAAATCCAAAAACAACCTATTAACGATATGCGCCATTGCAATGTCTTCAGACGTTACATCATGAACCCAAGAGCTGATTCGTTGTAAGTGACGTAAAATCAGTTAATACGTCACTTTCAACCAACCAGCTGTTGGGTCTGTGGGAGACATTGCGATGGTGTATATCATGAATAAATTGATATGCTTAACAAAGCAAGCCACCATAAAAGAAATGTACTCACTAGTTGCTTGCTGGATCCGTTAGCAGTAAAAAGGTTTTTTGCAGAATACACCAACATCTTCACTAACTCATCGTAATTGATCTCAAAATCATCTTCATTCCCAGCCATCACCTCCTATGAATTGATAAAGATGCAGAGAGAGTAAATAAAAGGTAAAATGACAATTGGGCTTTTCCAGAAATAGTCCGTGCCCCCCACTGTTGAGGATATCGGATATCCAGGGGGTTAGTGATTTTGTTCAAATATGGATATCCAGGGGGTTAAATACCTACAAGGGAGCGGATATCCAGGGGGTAAAGTGTCTTTTCAAGTAAAAAATACGATATCCAGGGGTAAGTATCTATAAAGTATTAATTTCCAGCGAACTTGTAATTTCCCTACTAAATTTTGTAATTTCCCTACTAGATTTTGTAATTTCCCTCCCAGATTTTGTAATTTCCCGCAAAAGTGAAATTTCCATCCATTGGAAATTCATCAACTTTTTCGAATTTCTTACTAACTTTGAAGACTTAAGTAAATGGAATACTATCCTTAAAACTCGACTTGCGTTTCTATGACTTTTTTGAGACCTCTTTTTTGATTGATTTCCAGTGTTAAATTGACGTCTTTCAGAATTGTTAGAATTTCAATCCAAACCATGAGATTAACCAGGAATCCCATGCTTGTTTTCGTGAAATTCTAGATAAATTACCCTCGGTCAAATTTTGAAATGTTTTAAATTTCAAAAAATTTCAAAATTGACCTACGGAAATTTATCCCGAATTTCCCTCATAACCATGAGATTACTAGTACAAATTTTCCTATGTCAGCATTTTATTGCAAAATTTCTAATATTGCTGATTTCTGCTGATATCAGTAAAATTTAAAAAAAATTGTTACTACAATACTCCTCTTAATGTTTTGCAGCTCTGTTCGACAATTTTGTGAGTTGTTGAACAAACGGGTTGTCAAACATGTGAAAATAGCTAATATATTAAAGAAAGAAATAAACCAGACCAGATCAATCGAACTAATCGAACCAATTGCACAA
This sequence comes from Clytia hemisphaerica, assembly GCF_902728285.1. NCBI lineage: Eukaryota > Metazoa > Cnidaria > Hydrozoa > Leptothecata > Clytiidae > Clytia > Clytia hemisphaerica. The sequence continues at coordinate 97,184 of NW_027103734.1, read as the reverse complement.
TCAAACTAATCGAACTCCATTAAAGTTTTTCTCCATTAAACGATTCAGTTCAAACCTAACTAATCAAACAATCTTTTATTTTTGAAGTAATAGTAACGGCTCTAACCTTCTGACAAAACATAGGACAGCAGTTCAGTCACCATTTCACCAAATCTCCAAAGTCATTTAATCAACATAACCCCGAATCATAGATAGCAAATAATGTGAATACGTTACTCTCACCAGGTAGGCTTTCACACTGCAAAAGGAACAAATCTTTACAACGAGAAATGCGTAAATGCAATCGTGCGCATTAGAGCAAGTGTCTGATCACAGATATCATAAATTGATTTCTGGACTGTAATTTCACTAATTGCTTTAAAAGCCTCTAACTTGGGTCGATTAGTCAAATCTTGGGATGGTTGATTTCTGGATTGTATTTTCACTAAATGTTAAAAACCTCTAACTTTGGACGATTGGTCAAATCTTGGGACGATTGGTCAAATCTTGGGATGGTTGATTTCTGGACTGTATTTTCACTTACTGCTTAAACCTCTAACTTGGGACGATTGGTCAAATCTTGGGATGGTTGATTTCTGGACTGAATTTCACTTACTGTTTAAAGCTCTAACTTGGGCAATTGGTCAAATCTTGGGATGGTTGATTTCTGGGCTGTATTTTCACTTTATACTGTTTAAATCTCTTTGACAACAAGTTAGTTTTGATACTTCAACCAAGTTTATCAATCAAACTTTCACCATCCCATAATCACAACCAAATGTATTTTTAAAGCATTTTAAAAGTACATAATTTGAAGAAATAATTAACAATTTAATCACACTCACGCTGCTAGCATCTTGACAACATTTTTTTTCATTTCGTGTTGTTTTTCTCTAAAGACTTTTTTCCAGCTTACGCAATTGATTGACATGTCAATAGTGAGGTCTGTTAGCACAAAAATACTTCAGATGGTGATAAAAGCATGAAATTTGGCAAAAATGATCCTTAGATGGTCTAAAACATAATTTTAAACAGTAACACCAAATTTTGCCACCTGGCCACTTGCCAGATGACGTCATCAGGTGGCTGGGCAAAAATTTATTTTTTTGAAAATATTCAAAATCTGATGATTCCAGCGGAGAGAGCATGAAACTAAAACAGTTTTACAGATTTTCCTAAAGATGATATTAAATCAAAAAATATTTTATATATACTAGGTATAGGACTGGGGGCTGCTTAAAGGCGCCAGGTGCCAACAAGACACGACAGGAGCTACTTATTTATAGCGTGTAATTTAAAGACCTTAACTAAGAAAGCTCCCAACCCTACCGGTGCCCCTACAAGGATCTACAAGTCTCAGGGTACGAATGCCCCTAAGAAGGCCTTCTGCCTTATATTGTGACTCTCGAGCTCCAACCCTAACCCTAACTAATAATAATAATGAACCCCCGTCTAGGTCCGCAGATTGAAAAGTTGCACTTGTTGGTGGATGATATTGTCTGCTAACCTTGCACGAATGCATGCAATCGCATTTGTTCCTTTTGCGGTGTGAACTAGCCTTACCTGGTGAGAGTAGCGTATTCACATTATTTGCTATCTATGATTGCGGTATGTTAATTTTAATGACTTTGGAGGTTCGGTGAAATGGTGGCCGAATTGCTGTCCCAAGTTAGAGCCTTTGACAGTACTACGCCCCAACAAACTGTCTCTGATGCTAAAAAGATACAAGAAAAGTGTGTAATCCGTTATCAGAAGTAATTTCCTGATTTACATTGAAGAGAAGCTAATATACGATGTATATATGGAGCAGAATGAACTTGTCGAGCTAAGTATTTTGGGTTTTTTAACTGATCGAACACCGCAACCCACCATTATCATTGATCCTACTTAATCAAGAACACTCACAGTTTTTTTTTTGATCATAGAGTTTGATTAATTTTTTCAATCAAGCTTTAATCGTTTGATGGAGTTTGATTGTTCAGTTGGTTCGACAAGTTTGACCATTGAGTTTCAAGCTGGAAGGGCTAGAAGCGAGACTCCTCTGGATGGGAAATGAAACTACTTATTTCCTATCCAGAATGCAAATGCGTAGTTTTTACGCAAATGCCGGATTGAAACTAAAATCTATCTTAGATTTCAAAAAATTTCCAAAACAAGGGAACCGCAGGACCCTCCTGGGGTTCATGTGCCATTTTTTTTTTGCTCTGGAACACAGTAAGATTCCGGAGCACTTCCAGTGTTCCGGATTGATGGTCTGCACCAGAACTCTAGAACATTTCAGTGTACTCCCGCTAACTGCGCACGCGTGTATTTTTAAAAAATTTGCCCCGACTCATGGTATATAGTTTCGATATTTCGACCAGTGATGCTTTTGAATATAGCTAACTAATGTGACAAATTCATTAATGGCTGAACCATCATCCCCAAAGACTGTAAGTATTTTATTTGACCAAAGTGCGTCCATCACCTGGAGACAAATATTTTTTGTAACCATGTTTAAACGGCTTTTTAGAATGGGATAAAAATCACTTGCTCTGGAAGCACCGGAAGAGCTCTGGAATTTTCCGAAGAGAAAAATAGTGTTTTTTTAGCTGCAGGGTCCTGGAACCGCTAGATACAACAATCCGTCGCCATGATTACGGCATGTACTATGTGCGTTTTGGATGGGAAAATAAGTGGCTTCAATTTCTTTTGCCTGGGAAGGGTTAAAGTTTCGCCCCTAGCCCTTCAGGCTTGAAACTTAGGCCGATGGAATTTAATGTTATGTTTACCGTAAGCCGCCCGCGTGTTCAAAAACCTGCCGCATCAAGTTGTCATTATTTGCCATTTTCTCAAAAAGTTGTCATTATTTTTCCTCCCACTTGAGCAGAGAACAAAAATTTTCGAAGTTGATATCAAAACAAACGGCCCGTGGCTTTTTTAGATTGTTAACAACCCGAACGGCCCTCTAGTAGTCTTTACCGTGTGAATTTAATTTTATCATATTGTGGAGAAAACATTATATAATTCTCTAGCGGGAAGAAAAAGATTTATCTCTTTAAGCTCGTACAAACGGGAACCAAAAGAATCAATAAAAACACGAGAGTTCCGGAGACACAAGAGGAGATTGTGTATCTATAAGGCCGATGAAATTTACATATGAGTTTACCGTCGTGAACTTACCCAAAAATAGATGCGGCATGATTTCATTATTCATTATTCATTATTTTCCCAACAGCACCTTATCCACCATTTCTGCCAATCATGCTCTCTCAAAATAAAAAATTTTGCTTCGCTTCAACCCTTCGCATCTTTTGCGAACGAAAAATAAAGATCGATTGCTACAGTGGCGCTAGATTTAGCAAAAAACTAAAATGGCGGTCAGGGCGGTTTGGCAGATATATGGGCGGGACGCCCACTGCAGTTGTAGGATTGAGGGCGGCAGCATTTTCTGTAATAAATCTTCTTTGTTTACAAGTGTAAACATGCGTAGAGACGATTTTAACAAAGATAGAGGTTGTAGTTGTAAAGAAATATGGAAATAATGAAAAATTTATGAGTTTTGAAAATAATGAAATTTTCATGCGGGTGCTTTTTAGAGATGCGGGCGGCCGACGGTAAACTCATATATAAATTTCATCGGCCTAAGGAAAAACGAAAAATCTGGTAAAAATAAATGTTTATGGGAAAATAATGAATAATGAATAATGAAAAACTTGGCCGCATCGAATTTTGAAAATCGTCATTACAGTAAACATATCATTAATTTCCATCAGCCTTATTGGGTCTAGAATGAATATTCTATTAACTACCGTGAGATCGGTTAACTTGCATCAGTGGAGGCTAATCATGCATAGCTCTCACAAACAGTCTATGCCACTAACTCGATTGGGAAGATTCTTCCGAAATGGGAAGATTCATACATCTGAAATAGGAATAACCTTCCCGAACGGGAAATTAACTTGACATCCAAACGAGTAAGAGTTAAAAAATGGACTTCCAGATCGGGAAGAACGGGAAAATAAGGACAACTCGATTGGTTTGGAACTTCCCGCCGTTTGGGAAGTTTACGCAGTTTTTTCACAATTTAACAAGATTTCTACGGTAAAGTTTACTTTTCTTTCGGTGAAAGACATTAAAAAATTTGATGCTCTTTCACCTCCAAAAAGTTTCAACTTTTTTGGCTGGTCAGATTCAGTCAATTTTCAACTTCCCAAAAGAGGAAGAATCTTCCCAAACAGGCAGAAAAAATTAGAGTAAGTTCTTCCCGTTTGGGAAGGTTCTTCCCATTTCAGAAAAATCTTCCCGATCGAGTTAGTGGCACAGACTGTCAAATGATGAGTGACCTGCTGGTCATTAAAATACAAAGTTAAATAAAAAAATGGTAGAGTAGAGCTACGAACGGAGCTGCGCAATTCATTTGTTTTGAAATTTTTCTACTTTGATTGGTCAGTCATTTGATGGCTATGCAAGTTTCCCTCCACTGATGAAAGTTAGTGTTAGCTACCCCCGACTTTTCCACGGACGTTTCCACGGTAAAACTAGCTACCTGAATTTGTTGCTGTTTCAAATCAACAGACCAATGAATGTGTTGCAAATTGGTTGAATTTAGAAGCCAACTCTGGATGAAAGCTATTCTCTCAATACATATAAAAGAGTTCTCCAAAACGTACGAAAGTACAAGTGCGAGTCCAGCCATGAAAAGTCGAAAATTATCTGCAAACAAGGAAACACGAGCACTGATTGTTTACATGCCCGCAGCGCGGCTACCATTTTTATGGAATTCAAAGTGCCGCCCATACCGACGCCGACATGTGTTGGGCGGGATGAGCGGCGGGCGGGCAGAATAACAAAACCGCAGGGTACAATCACCGAAAGGGCTGTGTTTTGGCTGAAAAGTGTGTAGGGAATCATACCTAGGTCACGTGACATTACAACAGAGTTTCAGTGCTTGACTAATCAGAAGCTTTCGCTGAATATTCACAACCTCGACCCCATACCGCGAATATCACAGCTCGAATAAATATCGAGCTGTGAAGGACCAGGTTTTTTTTTTAATACAAGATCTTGTATTAAAACGTTCGCAAAGTAGAATGCGAAAGCTTGCTAACTCAACTAGATTTTCCTTGCAACTGTATGTACCTAACGTACGGGCCAATCGGTGGGGGCAATTTTTCAGTCACTTTTGATAATATTTTCATACTTTATGAAGACAAAAGACCCCGAGATACCAGGCTCTTTTAAACCACAAACGAGAAAACTTTTTTATCGTTTTATACTCCTTCTTTTCATAAAAAAATATCTCCAGATTATCTTTCAAGGATGAAGAGTGAACCGTCCCAAATTTCATTTTCAAAAATGAAAAGCAAAAGTTTAAAAAAGAGACAAGTTTATCACGAAGCAAATGGAACACACTCATTTCATTGGATTTTGAATTTAGCATGAGTTGTTGCAATAAACAGACTATACCTTTAAAATCATAAAGGTTGGTGAGTTAGTCAAAACACAGATTTGATCTGCAGCGTCACGCTTCAGCTTGGTCTTTTATTTTAATAACTTCAGAAAAAGTAAATACCCTACCATGGCACACAAATTGAGTGTTTTATTCCCTAGGGATAAGGGATAAGGCCGATAGAAATTCTTCAAATGGAGAAAAGCTTCATTCCATTTATTCGGGCTGTGATATTCACAGTAGAGATACCAGGCTCTTTTAAACCACCAAAGAGAAAACTTTTTTTATCGTTTTATACTCCTTCTCTTCATAAAAATTGATTGAAAAACGCCATTTCGACCTCCGAGGTTAATATTTTCTCTATGAAAACTTGGCCTCTGAAGTCTGATTCTCAGGGTATCGACCCCATGTATCCCAGGCTTTATTTACGTTACGTTACTTATAGACCCCAGAGAATGTTATTTATCGCTCCTTTCTTTCAGTAAGCATAAAAAAGTTTGTAATACGCAGGGAATACAAAGCACGACATATCTAGCCCCAACCTCGTGCCCGTGTATCCCAGGCTTTATTTATACTACTGATGGACGCCAGAGAATATTATCTAGCGCTATCAGTAAGTATAAAAAAGCTGATAATACGCAGGGAACGAGGTTGATCTAGCCCATCTAGTTAATATTATCAAAGACTTGGTTATAAGTCTTTGGTATAATTATGACCAATCACGGATCAGCAGAGAGTAAAATGTTTGAAAAAAACAACAAGGAATGATGTAAAACCTTTCCCTCTCTGCCCAATTTAAAATACTCATTGTGCATAGATCGGTGCATGACTGTCGCAACTGTCTAGATAGCGATCATTGATTATTTCTCGGGTTTGTATAAAAGTCAATTAAGTAACTATGCGTTAAGAATATTACACCCTCAATTTTGGAAATTTTGGAAATTTCTTAAGAATATACATGACCCTCAGTCAAAGTACACTATTTAAAAAAAGCGATTTCCATTTCTTTTGCTTTGTCTTTACAAAAAACCAGAACAAACGGTTTTTGATTTCAAACACAGATGATGCGAATTACCGAAATGGGTGGACAAAATTTCGACTACAATTTTGTGGATATTAACTTAAAGGTTTTGATTTTAAATAAGAGTAAAATCGTTTGGTTACTCGTTATTTTTAATTTACAAGCTTTTACACATCGGATTGACACGGATGTGGAGCAAGATTGGTCAGAAAGACTATGCTTATATCAGCATAGCATAACAATAGGAAGACGCTGTCCCGGTATGAAATATGTGTCTGATATGAAACGGGAACACTTATGTAAAAACAAAACCTTTAAACTTTGGAAAAAATGTTTCTCAGCAATGCCAAGAAAGGCAAACAGCAGGTAGATCAATTTCCGCAGGATCAATGGCCCGCAATGGCTAAGTGGTCAAATGCATCAGTACAATATACAAACCAGGGGTTTGCGGTTCGAATCCCCGCTCCTTCCAATGTTCCGGGATTCTAACAGAACGATTGAAAGACTGTCTAAAGATCCTAGATTACTAGGCCATTCGCATAAAATATGGACTCTATATAACACAACCAGCACCTCACAAACCTTATGCACAGGGGACTAATGAACGTCTATTTTTTATTTGCTGCAGCTTGAGGACAGTATAATGCGCTATATAAATCAAACAAAGATTTGATACTTAGATTTATATATTTCGCTTACAGCAGACATTCCTTATACAAAAATATGTTTAGTAAAAAAAATCTAAAATATTAGTATACTTTTTGAAATAGAGCAAAAAATCTTTTGTAGTTGGAAAAATATCCTGTCTGTAATTTTAACTCTACGACAAATTTATCTACAGATCAAGATTATATCAAAATACTACAGTCAACTTGAATTTCTACATATCATTCGAATCTTTCTGTGATTTGAACTAAAATATTGGTCCCCTCAGCTGTAAAGTGTTTCAAATTGCTCTGTTATTCGAATCTTTTCTAACTCGAATAAAATTTTTGGTCCCTTGAAAATCGAATTAGAGAGAGGAAGTCAACTGTAAATAAAAAATTCTAAATCATTTTTAGTGTCCAAGAAAAGGTTTAGTCCACACCGCAATACTTTCCAACGAAAGCTCATCCGTACCGCGTCGTATTCTAAAGTAGCCGTCCTCACCCCATTCCGTTCCCCAAGAGTTTTTGACGATCCAGTAACGTACTCCGTCTTCCATTCCGTACCCGACCACTACAACAACGTGGTTATTCACTTCAAACGGATTGAAAGATAAATCGGTCGGCACTGAAAAATAAGAGGATAGAATTCTCAGTTGTATTGAAGTTTTTACAAGATGCTCATATAATTGGTTATTTGAAATAATAGAGATGACGCGTTCTTTAGAAAAATATAATAAACGTTTTTGTTTGAATAGTTAACGACCAATCCAATGACAAAAATTCTTGTAAATGTTCAACTTGACCCAGAATTCTTGGGGATGAGCTGGAGTTTTTATTCTTGATATGCGTAAGTCAAGATGACGTCATATCTTTTAACGGAAGCACCCAAAAAAGCCGGTTTTTGACCTCTGTGTTTCTATTTTTAGTAACACAGAGAGGTCAAATCCCGGCTTTTTTAGGGTGTTTCCGCTAGAAAAATGACTTACGCATATCAAGAATAAGATACTTCACTAATTGGTAATTTGAAATAATAGAGATGACGCGTTCTTTAGAAAAAGCAATAAAATCCTTTGTCTCAAGATTCAACCATCAACCGAATCATCGAAAACCTTGTAAAAACTCCAGCTTGACCCAATTCTTGGATGGAAATTTCTTATAAAAATTCACGCTTTCTTATAAGAACAATTTTATAAGAACACAAGCTTGAAAATCGGTCAAAACCTGGAACTAATTAAGAACAGTCTGAGCCTCAGATTTTAGAAACTACTAAGAAAGTACTGATTTTGAAACAGATTTCATGAGATTATCAACAGTTTTAAGAAACTAAGCGTATTAAGAACATCGTAAGAACATATATATAAATCTGAGAATTTCAAAAAATTAAGAACCAGTCTGGGCAAAATTTACTGGTTCTTATAAAAAGAGTATGGATCAATAGGAAGTATAAAAATCTACGGATCAAACCAGAGAAAAAATGGAAAGAACCTTCATAGCTCGAGCCTCCATAAGTCAAAAATCCGTGACTTAAGACTAATAACTCGATGCAGTTTACTATTTGCGAATTCTCCAGAAACCTCCAAGTGTAATCGAAGTGAGTTTTTTTCGAAAGAAATCTTTTACATGATCCCCAAATGTATAACAGTAATTACTAAACTATTAATTATGGAAATGTCACTTTTAATTGAATCGAAATAATAGACAGACTTTATGTTATGATTCTCTATCACTGACTCTTTTTAAAAAGCATTGATGATATTTTTTAGTTGTGTTTTCAACGACGGGAATAAAAATATCTACTTTGAACTTCATCCAAGATCTTGGATGGTCGTCATGGTTACTTTTGTCTTCGTTGATTGAGTGATGAATAGAATCTCGATTCGTCGGCACAGCGTCAATATATGATTTTGACCTCTGCTTTTCACGGTAGTAAATGACATTTTCCATACTTTTTGATCACGTTACCATTTTCAACACTTTCGATTGGTTTATTTTCTAGTCATATGATCAAAAGATATGCAAAACAAATCCTTTTACGTACAAAAGCTGTAACTGTTAAAATAGAAAAATACGAAAGCCTTCAAGACCGGGGTTTTTTATGATGACTACATTTAGACTGAGATTGAAGACACGTGAAGTTTTTCCCTTACCTTGGGGTCTTTGGTAAATACCGCTTTTGTAATGAAAGAAATCTTGCGTCACATTAAAGCTGACCACTATCGGGCCAACTTTCACCAACGCCAAACCCATCAGGGCTTCATTGCAACCACCGTAAAACCCACCCACATATCCGTAATCCGATACATGAATCCGATCGGATCCGATATTCCAGTTTTCACAAGTTGTCTGTTCACCAGTGTACGGATAATCACTTTCCATAACAACTCCATAATCTTGAGCGAATTTTCCGGCTATCAAATAACCCATGCCTGCAATAAGAAATTTTTTACAGAGTTTTGAATTGTTGAACTGAAGGACGAATTCTTAAAACATTCTATTCTAGGGAATCTACCTTATAATCAGCACTTGAGCATCTTTCCTATTTCTTTACTAGGGGGAGCATCGAGAGGTGAGAGGAGTTGGGCACGGGATATAAATTTGAAATTCGACTATTGGTAGATATCGATAATTAGAGATCCGAATTTAATCATGACATGGAATTCTTTTTTTAATTTTGGCGTATTTCGGTACATTTTAGCGAGGTAATTGTTATAAAGCTCTTTATGGAGTTTGGTACAGGATTGTCCTTGTATCAGGAGATTTCCCTTGACTGATGAAGCATCTTTAGGAAGAGGGGGGGGGGAGAATTAGCATCTTTGGTGAAGATTTTGGCATCATTGATGAAGTCATCATTCTTTGCAAATTACCGAAAATAGGACCTCCCACTAGCTTTTTTTAACTTTATTTTTTTTTTGCTCAAATTTTGTGAGGCAACTCCATGTGACATTAGTTTTTGGGGCATATAGGATCAATTTTTACCACCTGTTGGTATCCTGTATTTTACAGACCGGCTTAGAATTGCCCTTTTTGCCTAAATCAGATATTGTATCTAGTGATTGGAAAATACTATTGACTTGAAATTTTGACAAGTATTACGGTATTGATAATACAAGCTTGCAGCCAAAATTTCTGCAAATTGGACAGGCGGTTATGCTAAAAGTTAGCATTTTGGGTAAAATACTCGCATAGCTAAATTGAAATAAATTTTGCACACAGCCCTCGACCGTCAATTCAGGTCTTCGGCCTTTAATTCAGGTCTTCGGCCGCTAAATCAGGTCTTCGGCCGCTAAATCAGGTCGCTGTGTCCGCTGATAGAAAATAGAATCTGCGAGCCCCCCGTCCAAGATGCTTCAACTAGTAAAAAAATAGGAAGATGCTCGAACGATCAAAAATTGAAGATTTTATTAGAGATCATACTGCTACAACAGAGCATTCTTTTTCATTTGAAGAAAAATAGTTTTAGAAATATATATAAACCTTGTACAAAAAACATTCTATGGAAAAATCAACTAAATGCAAAATAATGAAAGAAATACCACTCTATATATACAAATATTCTATAGAAAGAGGGAGTTGACGGAAAAAAGATATACCTTATCGGCCAAAACTTAGCCGGCCCTAATTTTAGTCACCTCGTCAAAATTTAATCACTGAGGGCCGACTAATAATTAAGACCGACTAAAAATTTTCAATAATTATATATTCGTAAATTCTTTGTTAAAGTAATACCGATATGAAAAGTGGGTTAAGGAAAGCTTAATTATAAACTTTCAATTTGGCCTAAATTTTAGTCGGCCCAAATTTTTAGTCGGCCATAATTTTAGTTACCAAGCCAAAATTTAGTCACTTAGGGCCGACTAAGTTTTGGCCGATAAGATAGTCGTAGAGTAAGCTAAAATTCCGGGAAGTTGTGGTGGCGAGCTTTAATGACTAATACACGGATTGCAAAATTATATCAATGCAGTCAAAACATGTCATTACTCGAAAAAGTTCACGTGATTTTATTCCCATGGGACTTGCTTTACAACTTACAGCTTTAATAGTGTCAATAGATTTGAAGCAATCAGAAATAAATATCATGTAACCTGATGTAACAAGCACAAAAAAATTTCGAATGAAAACGTGATTTGTCTTTTTGACTCATAGATTTATAAAGCCCGAACGGCTAGATAGATATCGTGCTTTTGCTGAAAAGTGTGCCGAGGTTAGGAAGGAAATCCTACCTAAGTCACGTGATATTACACAATAATTTCAGCGCTTGACCAATCAGAAGCTTCGCGGGTTTTCGAAAACAATGGCAGCAACATTTTTTGCAATATTCACTTTTTTTTGCTTGGAAGAGCTTAAAGCACTCCATCTAGCCCTACTTGTTATTTTGCAGCCGTACATGTATTGATAAAAAAAAAATTCAAAACTGTTAATTGTCATATAGCTGGGCTTAAGTTTACACACAAAAATAGTTCGACAAAACAAAGCGTGATGTCGTGTCATAACATGAATTAGTGTCCAACATAGGGAACAGCCCATACTGCCATAGTCTCGATTGCCAGCTCATCCGTACCGCGACGAATTCTAAAGTAACCTTCCTCACCCCATTCCGTTCCCCATGAATTTTTGACGGTCCAGTATTTCATACCGTCTTCCACTCCATACCCGACCAATAAAACAGCGTGGTTGGTGACTTCAAAAGGGTTATATCCAGGGTCATCCTCTAGCATTTCTAGAGAGAAAGGGAACATGATGTTATATCAGAACAGACTGACAGAGGGGTTCCAATCTTTAATGCACTTTTTTTACGGTTAACTGCTTCGTATAAAAAGTCACCAAAATTTCGAGTAAACAAACACTCTCATTGGCTAAGAGCAAAAACATAAACAACAAAAAATGTCCAGAGTAAGAGCACAGAAAGCCCATTTTTCTCATACTCTGCACATTTTTTGTGTATGTTTTACTCGTTTTCTCGAAATTTTGGTGACTTTTTATACGAAACGGCTAACCGGAAAAAGGTGTATTCACAAGAGAATCGAGTTTGACTTTACTACCAAGTTATTTAAAGTATGAATTTTACACATTTATCATAATTGAATAAAAGGTCGAATCAACCAGATCTTTTGTTCGACCCCCTCTTACAGTCAAAGTTTCTCTGATATCATTTAGAACCCCTTAAATCAAGTCAGTTTGGAAAAGTTATGTCATTTCAACCATTATGAAAGATTTGCGTACGTAATCGCCTGTTCAAATCTCCCATAATAATGGCTGAATATTACATTACTTGCGAAATACAGTCAACTCCCTCTATAATTCGAATCTTTCTGTAATTCGAACTAGAAAAACTTGGTCCCCTTAGCTGGAAAGTGGTTTAAATTACTCTCTATTCGAAAAATATTTTTTGGGTCCCTGGAAAATCGAATTAGAGAGAGATTCAACTGTACCTGAAAAACCTCTTCGAAAGCAAATGGTGAGCCGAACAACTATAGATCGATAAAAATTTGACAAAAAGAGATAAGGGGAAAGAGCAGAAAAGCAAATGATAAACTTTTGATAAATAAAAGCTTGAAACAAATAGGAAAATACCTTATCGGCCAAAACTTAGTCGGCCCTAAGTGACTAAATTTTGGCTTGGTGACTAAAACTAGGGCCGACTAAAAGTTTGGGCCAAATTAAAAGCTTATAATTATATTTTCCAGTATTTTAAGCTTTCTCCTATTTTCCATTTGCTTGTAAATTTAGAAATGGCCCAAATTTTAAGTCGGTCTTAATTATTAGTTGGCCCTAAATTTTGACGAGGTGACTAAAATTAGGGCCGACTAATAATTAAGACCGACTAAAATCAAGGCCGACTAAGTTTTGGCCGATAAGGTAGAAAATAAAGGGCATGCATACCTGGTTGAGTATAAATACCACTCTTGTATTGAAAAAACTCGTTCGTGACGTTGAAACCAATCACCAAAGGTCCAACTTTATGTAACGCCATTCTCATCAACGCCTCATTACACCCACCATAAAAGCCGCCCACATAACCGTAAGCGGACACGTGAACTGATGGAATAAAATCTTGCGGACACGATGCGTCTTTTCCGATATACGGATACTCCTGTTCAAGAATGGCTCCATAGTCTTGTGCGAATTTCCCGGCAATCAGATACGGAAAGCCTGCAAAAAGAAACCGGGCAAAGTTTTTTTAATTTTATTACGAAATTTACTAAAGTGTGCAAAAAATAATTAAAATGGTCCACTAATTCTAAGGTGGTCTAAGAATTTGATTTTTTAAGCTCTGTTGGTTTCAATGTCGTTAAGCCAAGTTTTTTCCTTACAAGCTTTACATATCTATATAATAATAGCCGTCCGTGTCTGGAGCCTTTTTTGTAGCGTTTTGGTTTTCGCGAGCGATTTTAGCTCTCGCGGGACTTTTATTAGGGGGTATTGTTTCATTTAAAAGCAACAGTTTTCTGCCTTACACGTTTTTTTTTTATAAGGAACACGTTTATAAGGAACTCGAGGCTGAAAATGGTTCAAAAAATAAGGAATTGTTAAGGAACTGCTCAGGCTGAGAATAAGTGGATTTGAAAATAATGTACCTTTTATTGGGACTAATTTGACCAAATTTTGATCTTTCAAGGGGCAAAAAGTTCAAAATTTCCTATGTAGTAAGGAACTCCATAAGGAACTTTGAGACTGAAATTCTCTGTAAAAATAAGGAACTCCAGGCTCAGAGCAAAGTTAAGGTTCCTTATAAAAAAAAACGTGTATTTTATTAAAAATAGGAAAAGTCAAATCCCCCTGTTGAAAATTCTTAACACATCACAAAATTAATTGCAAGATAGAGAAAAAAACAGCATTACTCCGAACACATTTTGTCAGTTATCATGTAAATTCTACGATAAAAGATTATTAGCAGTTGGAATAAATGATATTTTGTGAAAAGTCGTCTTCGACGACGTCTGGAAACGCTAGCTTTTACGGCAGCGACGCCGATTTCCTGGTGCGACAAGAACATTGAGTTTTTAAAGCCCGGAAAGAAGGGAAAAGAAGTTTAGAGTCCGAAAACCCGGGCTTAAAACATTCGGAAAAATAGCAAAATGGAATAGACGGTAATTGCGTAGAAAAAATACGTCTAATATAGGCTATATCCAAACCGGCTGGCTCTGGATCTCGTGAAAACAAATAAAAGACTAAAAGTAAGTCTGCGACCGCAGTCGGAGGCGACCCGAAGGCTCTTCTTTCGATAGCTATCCACCCGGTAGGGGAGGGCGCCACTCTTTCTCCCTGGATATCTTCATTTACCCTTGATCCTTCTCTTAATTGCCGAGCATCAAGCAGAGAGACATCAAGTACCATTTTGAGAATCATTGGTATGACCCGGCTGGAGGCTGAACCCACAACCTTGCGAACCGTAACCGGATGCTCTACCACTGCACTACGGTCCAAAGACTAAAATTCCTAGATTAGTGGGCTATCCACGTAAAATATCAACTCTATCTCAAAACTCAAAACAATTGAGCCTCACCTCCATCGCATCCTTGAGAGTAATTGGAGCAAGAAACGATATATTGCGGTGAAAACACAGGTTTGATTCGTCCGTTGGTTGCGATGGCAACACCAGCCTCTAGAGCACCCATGGAACCGAATGAATAGCAACTACCACAGCTTCCCTGGTTACGAATGGGCGTGACGTAACTTTGACCTTCTTTGTTGCGCCAATCGAAACTTTCTGGAAGATCTTTAACCATCTCTCGCATCTCCGGTGTGATTTCACTGAAAATCAGAAAGCAGATGGAATAAGTGAATGTCAGAGGAAATGGTAAACCACAGATTTCTGTAAAGCCCAAAGGGCTAGATGGAGTGCTTTAAGCTTTTCCAAGCATCACTTAGATTCGAAAAATATGATTAAGAATGGTAAACCGACTTGAATAATAGATTTGCAATGCCTTATCTTTCAAATAAAATCATTACTTAACTCATTTTTGAAACAACTAGAATCTTTAAAACAGTCCGCCTAGGCAAAAGCCTGAGATTAAGAACTCCCTTAGGACTGAGAACTGCCAGGCCACTTAATCGCGGCGTCCAGTCTATCAAAAAGTCTTAAGTGGACCCCGGGCTAGGTGAATGGATTATGGAAAAAATGAAAAATACATACTCAAATAGAGATGTAGTCTGTAAAATTCGTTGAACATTGCATTCAATTTTTGATACCTGTCCATTTAGCACACAACGTTGTTTCAGCGTTCATCTAACGTTATTTGGACGTTGTGAACATTAGATAAACGTTGAAAAAACGTTGTGTGCCAGCTGGGTGTCCACCATGCTATTTTTTCAATTCTGATTGATAAATACGTGAAAACTGTAAACTCACCTTGGGCGTACATTTGGAACATTTTTACGCCCTCCCGCCAATTGAATCATATCACTAATGGTCATATTTTCAAAGCGTGGGTACGCAGCCGCCCTCCACGTTAATTGGTGATTGTTAAGACGTTGTACGTAATCTGATTTGTCTCCGTAACGTTGACTTTCGAGGAAATGAGAACGCGACGGGCGGACGTGAACTTTACGTTGGGCGGGACCTTGGTCTTTGACACCTGGATAGAAAAGAAATTCATGATAAGAGCCCGCTTTTAGGAGGCCAGTGATCCAAAACCGTTTCACTTTTTTTCAAAATGTCCGTGACCGACTTTTTGATATGTTTCCTAGCCAATTTGAGGGTGCTGATTTTGAATTTAAATGTTACCAAGCTTTTGAGTAATTTGCGTTTTTAGGCAAAAAAATCCATGATTTTTGGGAGGGTCTCTAAAAAAAAAACCTATACTACGTGATATCCACTACCCTTGCCATTCCTATTACTCTATTATGCCTGATTTGTTATTGTTGCTTTATTCATCTAGTATCATCTTTTTGAGAAAAAATTTTGATTTTCCTGAAAAGTGGAAGAGTTTTAAGTACCCTTATTCCCTTGTGTCGCCTGATTTGCTCAAAGAATAAAAGAGAAAAATTTCAACATTTCTAGAGAGGGGAAAGAAAGAGATTTTTTCATTTTCAGTTGGGGGGAGGGTGATTTGGGGTGAACTGACCCAGGAGGAAACTATGCTATAATAAACAAAGTTACCATAATAGCAGCCACGATTTTTGACAGGAAACACGGGTTGTTGTGTATTCAATTCATCGCGAACCCATAAGCATTATTCTTAATTTTTTTGGCCATTTTCATAATGAAGTGTATTCACTTATAAAAAACAGCGTTTACTGATAGCGCCATATAATAATTCTCTGGTGTTCATCAGTAACGTAAATAAAGCCTGGGATACACAGGAACGAGATTGGTATAACTGTTCTTACCATAATAGCAGCCCCAATTTTGAACAGGGAACACGGGTTGTTGTGTATTTAATTCATCGCGAACCCATCCAGTGAAAGTGACATTACAAATGCTGACGATGACATCTTTAACGATTTCTTTGTATTGGAGAAAAGCGAAGAAACGACGCCCTTTAATGCTGACGTCAAACCTGGTATAGGAAGAAAAAAACATTGTTGTAATTTGAAGAAAAAAACGTTTTTAAAGCCTTTCCCACTTTAATCTATAATTCTAGAGAAAAACTTAAACTCGTTTTGTCATGTTTATATAAGACATTTAGCTTCAGAAGATTAGGTTAAATAAATCAGTCTAAAAGTTTTGACCTACGGTAGAAATCAGAGGGGAAGTAATCAATAATTTTACTTCCAAATCGTACAACTGGGTAGGAGGGGGAAGCAGAGTAGACTGAGAAAATATAATTTAAGTTCTGACATTGAAATATTTGGTTAGCCCATAATCAGTTTTTGGGAAGATCAGTCCCCTACCAGGGGCTTTTCCAAAAGAAAATTGAATATGGGGGGTGTAGGATATAACATTTTTTGGAATTTTACCCCGCGGACAGCATGTCTAACCCCCGAGACAAGCATCAGTTGACCCCCTGGACATTCAAAATTACCTTCAAACTGAGCAAAATTACCACCAAACAAAGCAATTTTATATGATTATATACCATATTCGAGCATCAATTGATTTTAATAGACGAAAAGTAGTCTAGCAAATGGATTACAGGAGAAATAATGGAGTTTTCTGTGGAAACTTTGAAAGAATAGGAGCCTTACAAAAGGGTGTAATATATATTCACTCACCCTTGATTATATACCATCGTCCAAGTTCCTATACTACCGTCAGAATCCATTACTTTATCAGGGAACATCAACTCCAAATGGATTTTCTCCACAGGATCAACTTTCCCTTCTAGAGGACACTGATAACCGGTGGTAAAATTTGACTGTCCGATATAAAATGTCCATTTTCCTACTACCTCCGGGTAGGAGCAGTTTGTCGGGACGTCGCAACGAACGGCAGCGAAGCAGAACACCAGGATGCAAATATAAGACAGCATTTTATTTTATACTTGTTTTTTCTAAGATAAAAAAAATGTAAATGAAAAATAAATGAATAGGATGATATAGAAATTCGTATTTTTCAAAAAACTTTAATAGCTCAGAATAAACATTCTGGCTGAAACATCAAAAAATCAATCAATCAATCAATCAATCAATCAATCAATCAATCAATCAATCAATCAAGCGAAAATTCAGTCAGTCAGTCAGTCAGTCAGTCAGTCAGTCAGTCAGTCAGTCAGTCAGTCAGTCAGTCAGTCAGTCAGTCAGTCAGTCAGTCAGTCAGTCAGTCAGTCAGTCAGTCAGTCAGTCAGTCAGTCAGTCAGTCAGTCAGTCAGTCAGTCAGTCAGTCAGTCAGTCAGTCAGTCAGTCAGTCAGTCAGTCAGTATATACACTTTCTACATTAACGCTGAGGTCAAATAAACCAGATCCTTGTTTATGATTTGTAAACTATATTCGGTCAGCTACCTCTTTTAAAGTAATCAAAGTAAATCGATTAAAAGGAAACGAACTATATAACACTCAACTGATTCTTATTATATATCATGCTTTAACATAAAACATGACGTTTATGACATAACGCATTGACAATAAAATCTAAGAGTTTTTTAAGCCACATAATACCTATCTCTTCTATTGTAAATAGAGGCTACGTTTAGACCAGCCTGGCATTTGTAATTGCTTGCAGTATTCTTTTGAATTCTATTGTTCCGCGCAATTGTTTAGTTTGTCAAATGCCTAATGATGCCAGCGTGTTGGCATTTCGTTGGCATTTGTAATGCCATTTTGAGCAAAGGAATCCCCTTTTCTGGCATTTCAAATAAAACAAAGGAACCAAAACAAAGAGAAAAAATGACATTTTTGATTGTTTAAAGTATTTGCACGTTTTTTATTCAGTTCTTTCTATAGATTGTAAAATTTGCAAGATTTGCCATAGCCTAGCCCTACGGCAAAAAGTTTCAGTCTTAGGGGTCTTCGACAAAAAACTTTCGAATTTTTTATCGGCATTGGGCCGATAAGCTTCAGACCCCCTCCCCCCTTGCTGTTATCGGCCTAAATTTTTCAAATCCAACTTTTACATCTTTGAAAACACAATTTCCTCCAATCTTGTCCGCCATCGCCTTCCCACCCGTTCTCGTTGAATTTTTGTCTATTTATGCACCAACATTGAGTTTGTTCATACCCGCATTGATATTGTTAATCAAAACGAAAGTTAAAATGACGGGATGAAGTCGCAATATTTCGAAGGAAAAGGCAGCGCGCTGGCCAATGAAAAATGAGTTTTTTATCAAAGCTATTTCAAAACTGTACTTTTAAAGTTGCAAATTTGCGCGCAAAGGTGAAAGCAAGTGTAATCATATGCTTTCAGTGGAGTTTGTGGACGAAATCAGAAAGAAATTGGCTGAATGAAAGGATTTTCGTCTCAATACTTGTTTTTTTATCGGTATGTAGTTGGACCCCCCCACCCCCTTATCGGCCCAATGCCGATAAAAAATTCGAAAGTTTTTTGTCGAAGATCCCTTAATGACTGCAGTTTTTGAGAAATTCCATGCTTTTCATTGTTTGATCTGTCAAAGTTGAACTTGAGGGAATCACCTTTTCAGTAATGACTCTAAAAAGACGATTCCTTAAATGCAATGACAGAAAATACAATGGAAAAGCTATTAAAATCGAATCCCTCATGAGCAAATGCCAAATTACAAATGCCAGTTGGTCTAAACGCAGCCAGAATTGAGTGATCTTTCTCTCGAAAGCAATAATCCATCGAAGTAATTAGTAAAACATTAAAAGTATTTAAGTTTAGTAAAATACATTTCCACTTTTTTTATTCAACACCAATTTGCAAGTTTACTCAAACTTTACTGATGTAAACGTGATCTAATGGAACATATGACTGTCTGGAGAGCGTGCTTTTGCCTCGATTATCTCAAACATAAACAAGAGAGGTTTCTATAAAAAGATTTCTTGTTTACATTATGTCATATGATTAGACATGTCTCGATTTTAACCTGATAAAAGTAATAAACGGTTGTATGAAAACATGATACTGTCGAAGTCTCAATCACCGATTTCTGCAAAGCTCGAAGGGCTAGATGTCGTGCTGTTTCTGAAAAGTGTGCCGTGAGGTCATGTGACATTATAAATGAATTTCAGCGCTTGAACAATCAGAGGCTTCGAGGATTTTCGGAAACAATAGAATATTTCTTGCGATATTCACTTTTTTGCCTGCGATGTCTAAGAGCACGACATCTAGCCCTTCGGACTTTATAAATCTGTGTCTCAATGGCACAGTGGAGTGCTATCATACTTGCTTTTGTTTGGAACATACTTAAAAAGTGCATGGAAAATATTTGCTCACTCAGGGTTCCCAGCACTTAAGAGAAATATTTTTCCCTGACTTTTTCCAAAAAAAGGCCCTTTTCCATGACTTTTAGATTGACCAAGGTGCCTTTTTCCCTGACCAGAGCAGAATATTGGGTCTTTTTCCCTGACCGTTCACCCCAACGGTATTTTGAAAAACACCATATTGAGATAAAAAAATAAAACTTAACAAAATTTCAAAACATATATTTTTTAAAAAGTGAGTCTACTAAAACTCCACTAAAACCAGGATACAAAAGGAGTGCCCCCCCCCCCGGATCATTTTTCTACCACTAAAACGAAATAAAAGAAACTAATGAAGAGATAAGTAAAACAAAACTGTCAGAACTGTGGAATAAATAAATATCACAGAGCTTACAATACACCAATACTTACTGGCTGATAAAATACCTGCAAAAATGAAAGATGAAAAGGATAATATCATTTCAATTATCATTTGTAATTTGGAGTTGACTGATTTTGGAATTCCCTGACTTTCCCTGACTATTCCAAAAAAAGTTCCCTGACTTTTCCCTGACTTTCACTACTTTTTCTAAATTTTCCCTGACTTTTCCAGGTTTTCCCTGACTTTTTCCAAAAAAGCTACTTTTTCCAGGTTTTCTAGGTTTTCCCTGACCGCTGGGAACCCTGTCACTCTCAATCAACCAAAAAAATGGAAGAAAAGATGTTTACGTAATCTTTTCGATGTCCTCGATGTCCTTTAATCAAAATAGTGCAGTAAGCTTTTTGAAGTTGATATAGAATTTAAGGTCATCATCATTTTCTACATGCAGTTCATTGTAAAAAAGTACTGATTTTTACATTTTAGAGCTATAAATGTCGCATGACCCTCATTATCTATGACAAGTCTCTTCTGTAATCCAAATAAGAGATAATATAATTTCAAGCTTATTAGGCGAGACCAGTTTAATTTGTTGTTCTATGGGCAGATCGTTAACAAAATATGGGTCGGTCGGTCGGTAAAATAAGAATAAATTTTTCATTTATCAAGGTTGGTAAAGTACCGAAAATGTTTTCTAAAAAATATCCGGATTCAAAAATTCACTTTTTTCTTGAATTAATTTTCAGCGTTATTCAAATTTAATTCTTCCAAATAACTAGTGTGTAAAATATATTGTAGTGGAAATTCAATATTATTATTTTTTTGATTTTAGCAAAAATAGGGTCGGTCGAGCCCGTAGAAACAACAAATTAAATTGGTCTCGCCTTATATGATTATGTATGCCATGTTATATTATCAAAATAAGATCATTTTCTCATCAAGCTTATATCTTCACCATTACGTCATTGAATCGTAATGAATTCATGGATAGTTCTACAGAATCAAAATGAAACAAAATATTATTTTCAATTTTCATAGCATCGCCTAGACTGATAAAAAACCATTTAAAAACCTCTGAAGGTGTCAAAAAATTCAAAAATCTGGTCTGATTGTATATACAAAAGTAACCAGGAAAAAGACCCTTCAGCATAAAGAGCGCCATAAGTCAAGGGCGGAAATGCCTGAAAAGGGTGGATTCAAACGCCCATCAAAGTTTTAGCAGTCGAGCTTTGTTTTTGAAGAAGCTCACTTGCATATCGTTCCATTAGTTCTTGTTTTTTACGCTGAATCAGCATATCTTCGACATCTTTTTGAGTCGGTACCGGTACATGAGAGACGAATCGTTTGTCTCGATTACCCGATTCTTCCTCGCCTTCCCCGTCACTTTCGTTTTCACCGAAATCGAATTTCTCCGACGTGTAGATATTCTCGTCCGCGTCATCTGGCACTTTTATTTCTCCCCGATCACGTTTCTTTTCCCATTCCGTTATTTCCTCTTTCCGATTCCGTTGTTCTAGTTCCATTTCCAAAGGCGCTAAAATTCCGTCATCGTCGTCTCGGTAACCATAGTAATCAGCATCAATATTCTTATAAAGTTCTCCTCTCGTCTTACGGGGCGCTTTGGGTGGCTCCTGCTCAAAAAGCTCCCTTACGCCCGGTAAATCTTTAGCCGCCCCGAAATACTTATAGCCTCTATTCCCTGGTAGTTCCTTTCCTTCATGATCAAGCATCCGCGGGCCGACTTTTGCGTAATTCGGCCCTTCTAATTGAACAATACGTTCCTCCCAGTGGCGTTTCTCTCGTAATAGCTTATTAATCTCATCATTCAAATCACGGATCCGGAACTCACCCATTCCCGCATTTTGAATCTGTGAAACTTTTTTTGATATCTCACGGATAATCTGGTGGCGCCACTTCTCCGCTTCCTTCAAATTGTTGCATTCCGTAGCTAGGAACGGCCGCCGGGTTGCCACTTGCGGTTTGTCTTCCGCATTCATCATAGCCGTCCAACGGGACAAAATGGCCATTGCTTTTTCCGCACTACGAGCCATGATGGATGACTATGGACTTAGGTCTTGTTTTTTTATTTTTATTTAGTTTTCCTGAAAGAAAATCGACAGTTACTTGATTGTGATATCTAATATATTGTAAAACTACGAAAGAACAAAATGAAGGGAAAATCACTGTTCTGTATTACGGTGCATTAAAAGAAGACTTTTTCAACAAAAAACCTTTTGGTAGCCATAGAATCCAAGCCCGGGAACCTGGTGACGAAAACCCGTTTGCTGAATCCGATTTTCCCGATGTTTATGCCGGCGATGGTTTCAGGAACGGATTAGGTCACCTGGAGAGAGCTAGCAAAATTTTCTGTGGTTCTCATATCCATAGTTCGTGTAAAAAACCTTAGTCTGGGAGCCTAATGTTATAACTTTTTGTTAGCTTTTTCTTTTGTTGATATGAAAAGATAAAAATCGATTTGTTTGCTCAGTTATTGTTCACGTTACCAAATACCCAAAAATGTGGATTGGTCCACAATTCATGATGAATTCATGACGTAATGTTTGCTACGGAAATATCCCGGTTTTAGCCAGTAGTGGCAAATTTAAACTAGACAAAAGTTGTATTAAATTTGTCCATACTGGCCAAAACCGGGGTCTTTTCGTAGCAAACATTACGTCGTGAATATCATGAATACTTAGAATAGGAAGGGACTAGTTCTAGAATTCTGAACACGAGTCTTGTGGAGAGTTTTATTGGGAATGGTATCCTTAAACAAAATTAGGGTGACCCTAAAAGCAGTTTACACTTTTTTCTTTTATGAAAACAATTTTATTTCAACAATGAGGCTCAAAATCGCCAAAAAATAAGAACAGTTTAAGAACAATGTTGAGGCTGAAATTACCCAATTTCAAGCAATTCAAGGGTCAAAGTAGAAAAATTGGTTATAAAGCCTAAATACCTCTATTACACCCTATAAATGAGAACAGGATAAGAACAATTTGAGTCTCAAAGTGACAACAAATTAGTACCCGAGTTTCAGCAAAACTTTACTGATTCTTTAAAAGAGAAGTTTGTTAATAATACGCCGTTCAGTGACATCTGTAAAGATATACAGGCAGAAACAGGAAAGGGTCTCAAGTGATCATTCCAGTCGAGAATACTTTAAGCATTGGTTTTTAAAAAGTGGTGTGCAAAACTTTTAAGTGTCAATGTCACATTAAGTCGTGTCATATTATATAAGAAGTTTGATATTTTAAGAAAATATAATTTACACATGTTTTTTATAAGAACATCCAAAAAATTTTATAGTCTTCGGATGTTCTTAATGTTCATATCATCTCATTCTGACGTCAAATAAAAACTGAACGGACGTGTTGTTAAAAGATGTAAAGATGGCGGAGAAAATTCAGGAAAATCTACGAAAACAACCGAATTCAGCATCAACTTACGACCTTTGCAGCCCATCTGAATGTGTTACAAGTGAAGAAGGAAGATCCAAAGACACACTTGAATGCAAAAAGTGCAATCGAATCGTACACTACATTTGTTCAAAGCTCCCCGTCTATCAAATCCAGTTATGTCTAACATACAAATCGAGAGCTTTTATCTGTCAAAACTGTGTCGTGATCACCCCTGATCTATTGGAACGGGTCAATTCATGTGAAACATCAACAGTTTCAGGATTCCGAAAGGAGATAAAAGCTTGCGAAAATATAATGAAAGCCCAGGATGTAGAAATCACTCAACTTAAGTCCAAAGACGTTAATACAATGATCAGCGAAATAAAGGATAGCTTTGAGACCAGAATGGCAACGATCGAAAAGAAGATGGAAGACATCATTGAGAAGAAAGGAGAAAATAGATCACAAAGCTACGCAGCAGTCGCGTCGAGGCAAATCGAGAAAAACATAGAAAACGTACTTCGAAGGGAAAAACAGGAGGAACGACAGATTCAATCCACGGCGTGCAATCTAATTCTTCATGGTGTTGACGAATCCACTGAAGATTCAGAGGAGTCAACCAAAATCTACGACGAAGAATATCTAAATGAAAAAATCTTACCTAAGAAACTAAGCTTAAGGAATATAAAGATTGAAGAAACTCAAAGAATCGGAAAATTTTCGAAGGAAAAGGAAGATGAAAAACGCTATCGACCAATAAAAGTCCGATTTGCAAACGAAGAAGACAAAAATACAGTGTTAAGAGCAATCACTAAAGGAGAAAGATTGCCCTTCCGTGTGACAGAAGATCTTACGAAAAGTGAAAGGAAGACAATCAAAGAGTGGTGTATGAAAGCCCAAGAAATGAACACGTCACTAAAGGATGCAAACTTTAAATTCAAAGTCAGGGGGAGCCCTAGGAAAAAACTTTATCTTAAGAAAATTGTAAACCGAACAAAGAGCGGTTCATAGAGGCCCATGTGCTCGCACGGTGGCCTGCGAACTTGTATAGCATTATTATTAACCTTTTGAGCTTTTAGCCTAAAATATTCTTATTTTCGCCATTTTGTGAGTACTTTTGTCCATTTTCATAACAAACCGTGTTTTTTAAAGCACGCAAAGTTTAGAATGTTCTTTGCTTGTTCTTAAACATTCTGGCCATCAAAGACTTATGTTCTTATATACTTTGTACTAATAAAAAATATGTACGTCTAAACCTATTGTTCAGCCCAGTGAGAAAATAGAATTTGGAGCGAATACACGTTATTTTTAGCATGGTTATAATTTACGCCCGCTTCCGCCCCGGTTGAAATTGCTTAGGGATTTCAAGGGGTTTAGAATTCTCTAATTCGGGCAAAGGCATGGTTTAACGGGCAATCCATTTTTACGGAATCTTCTTCTACGATAAATTTTGAGTAAAACTGCCCTGACTTTTGAAATTTAACAGAGCTTTCGGAAGGAATTGCGTGTCAAAAATATAGGAAATTTTAAAGCGTGCAATTGCACGCTTACCGCAAAAGCCGTCACCCGTCAATCTTGCTTAACGATTACCGCCCGTTTCAGAACAATTTCGAAAAGAGTGTAAAAAAATTCTGCCATTTTGATAACCGTAGTGGTCCTAAAACCCGGGTAGGTGGGAGGCACTCGATTAAAAAACAACTGTACTTGCGGCCCAAAATTAGGTCTTTGAGATCAGATCCTAACAATGTGCAGAGAAACTTTAGCCAAATTTGAGTAAATTTGGGCGAAAAATCGATCCTTACAGTGCATTTTCTTGAAAAGTTTTGACCATTTTTAGGGAAACTATAGTCAGATTTTCCAAATTTTACACCCTTAGAATGTACTTTTTCTGACCTTTGCTCATTTCGACCCTTACAGTGCACTTTGGGAAGCTTGGAAAATGGACACGTACGGTAGATCGTTTACCTTGAGTGTCCTCCCCCGGGCCCTAAAGCCAGCCTCTTTATTATACACCGTTCAATCTGTTGACGTCTGTAAGATATATACGGGAAAAGACAGGTAAAGATCTCAAGTGATTACTCTAGTCGACAATAATTTAGCATTCGTTTTTACAAAGTGGAGTGGAGTGCAAAAGTAGCAATGTGATATCAAGTCGTGTCATATTATGAAAGAGGTTTTATGTATAAGAACATAAGGCTTTGATTGTCAAAATACTAAGAACAAGTTAAGGACATTTTAAGACTTCGCAGACTCCTAAAAACCAAATTTCTTATGAAATCGCACAAAAATACTGAATTGTGAAAATGAGAACGCTAGGCTACCCAAAAATATCCGAAGGCTTCACAAAAATTTGGGATGTTCTTAAAAAAAACGTGCGTCTTAACTTAATCTTAACCTTGACCTACTGTTCAGCCCAGTAGCGAATATCGCCGAAACCCTTACACAAGTGTGAACATGACTCTGAATAAAAATAACATACTGGAGTAGTAGAGGAACACGAGCATTGCTTTGTTTTTAGTTTCTTTCTATGATTTGACTTATGTCGTTTCGTCGTTCACATGACTTAAGGTTCAATCTCAAAATAAGTGTCTTGGAAGATTGGAAATCTTGCAATTCTGTTCTGCCTTTGAGATTGGTCTTTTTGTCATACGAAAGCATTGACTATTCCTCTACATGAAAAAAAGGGCAATCTCAAAGATGACCACCACAGTAAAACTTTGAGTTTTTTAAGGTACTATAAATTTTGAGATTTAACCTTTAATCATGTAAACGAGGATTTGTTATTGCATGGCGTAGAAAATTAAAGAAAAGGTGACAGTCTAGAGCAAAATAAACCAGTGCAGTGCTATAGAGTGACAAATATAATGTATGATTTGTTATGTGTACCAGGGTTGGGTTTTTCTGAGAAAGGTTATTTAAGGTTTTATTTTTACATAAGTATTTCCGTTTCATATTAGACACATATTTCATATCAGGACAGTGTCTCCCTATTGTTATATTGTGCTGAATAAACAAAAAAATGTATTTCTTTTCCTCTTTCTGACCAATATTGCTCCACATTCGTGTCAATCCAATGTGAAAAAGCTTGTGAATTAACTCTTATTTAAAAACAAAAGCTTTCAAAGATCTGAGTGTTCAAGATAAACTCAAGTATTTCTTAAAATGAATTTCAAATGGTGGTGTTTTGGTACTAAATTGCAGTGTGAAAGGTGCATAGCAAGAGATGAATTTTGGAAACCTAACTTTTGATCAAGCATACTGAGTGGCTCAAACCCGATCGTTTAGACACACCTGTTATTGATCTCAAATTAATTTTAGACTTATTGAGCTCCTGTGAACTTGTTTGATTCTGTACAGTAGTTATCTGATATTCTGATGGCGGATTGGCGGCCAATCAGCCCCCGGGGGAGGGTACGGGTATGTACCGCCCTTAAGGGTACCTTTTTTGGACTTCCAAAGTCTCTTTAAGGGGTTTGAAGAATCAGAAAATGAAATTTCAGTCCCACTAAAGGGTCGGAAGAATAGGAAAATTTGAACTTTTTGCCCTCGAAAAGATCGAAGTTTGGTTAAATTTGTCCCAATAAGGATAAAAAAATTCACAAAATTTTCTTTTTCTCCTCCTTTTTAGTCCCGCTAAGGGTCCGAGGTTTGGAAGGCTGAAGCTCTTAAAGGAGCGGGCCAATTTCCCATCAGAGAGGCCTTTGATGTGCTGCATCTCCAGTCAGGTTCATCTACAATTACGTGTAAACATTAAAATATTTCAATTGGACCCTCTAATCCCCGGAAACGAAGGCTGGGGTCCAGGCTTCTCGCTACAAAATCCTTGACGCATTCTTTAATCTCATTCCGTAATCTAAACCTTCCGGATATTGCAAAATTTTCCCGACCTTCAGAGCTTTGGCATGTTAGATGAGAATTTCTGCATCTTGGTACCAGTATAGTGTTTTCTATTTTTTTAGATGTTATTAAAAGTTGAGTATGTTGAGAAAGCTGGTTTCAAGGCTTTAATGGCAGCGTGTGATATCAAAGCCGGAACGAAGCTTATTGACTTATCGGGAGATACGGAAATTCTCCGGGAATCTGCCTGGAATACTATACATATTACTGAGAAAGAACATTTAGTGATCACAACAAAACTTTTGTATACAAATCACTGTTGTAGAACTCCTAATGCTGAGTTTGAGTTCAATACGCAACCATGGCTGTTGGTAGCTACGCGAGACATACGTAAAAACGAATGGGTTACGTACGATTACGCAACAACGGAATACGTAAGCGGAAGAGCGTTTGATTGTCAATGTAGCAGCGGAAAGTGTCGTGGAAGTTTTAATGGTTTTAGCGCCCTATCAGATGATGAGAAACGTGACATGATTGAGAAGAAGAAAATTTCACCTGTCGTTTTGGCGCTCCATCTTAAAGAAAAAGCGTGACCGCCATTTTAATTGGAAATGCGTAACTGGACTCTCATGCCGACATTTTTTCTTGTCTTTAGAGTTGGAAATTATTATCATAGTGATTATAAATAAATAATTGATTGTTTGAATTAGCAACGTTACGGTAGTAGTGCAAACACAAACGTTTTGGCACGTTCATACCAATGTTAATTTGCTATAAGATTCTATAATCTTTTATTTGTATATAATGGAATGTACGAATTTTTAAAGAATTGCAGAGCTAAAATTTCACCCCTAGAAATGCGTGACTTCTTTCTTACACAAGCCCTTCTTAGACAACCACCCTTTTAGACGACTACTTTCTTCGATGACCCCCTCTTAGATGACCCCCCTCTTAGACGACCCCCTTCTTAGACGACCCCCCTCTTAGATGACCCTCTCTAAAATGACTCCCTCAACGTTGAAGAATGTCGGTACCAAAAGCTTAGAAAATGTTGAGTGTTAAGATTGCATAATACTCAAGTTACGCTCTAAAATTGTTTTTGAAATGTTAAAGACATAAGGAAATGTACAAACATTGGTCAAAGTTCAAAAGTACCAGAAAAAAAGACACACCTTTCTGACAAAAAAGCTTTAAGCTTTAAGCGTGATCCCAAAGTTTCTTGCCGCCATTCCTACACAACCTCCACAATAGAGAAATCTGTTTCAGCTACTTTGTTTACAAACTTAATTTTAAACATCTCTTCAGTTTGCAGAATTACAATACAATTGACATTCCCTAATTCGAACTCGAACAGGGAAAATTTGTTCGAATTATAAGGATAACTGAAGGTCCCACTTGACAGGGAATGGCAATTACAGAAAACTTTCCCTAATTCGAACTCGAACAGGTAACTCTCTCTAATTCGAACTCGAACAAGGAATCTCATTTGTTCGAACTACAGAGAGATTCGAATTATAGAGAGTATTTTAAGAGAGTTCCTCCCTGACGAGGACTGGGAATAAGTTCATATTATAGAAAGATTCGAATAATAGAAGTTCGAATTATAGAAATATTCAAATAATAGAAGTTCGAATAAGCAAGATTTTACTGCAAGTAGACTTACAGACCATGGATTATAGACAGTAGACAGCACTTTGAAATTCAACATTATGAAACCAGACAAAATTGATAAAAAAATCCAACAATCAATCAATCAATCCAAATTATCTTCAGTTCTCCAGTTAAAGTGTTTTATTCTTTTACTTTTTTGTTTTTTCTTCTTAATTATTAGTTCCCTGAAAATAAAAGAAATATATAAGTGAAGCTGCTAAAATTGACCTAAAAATACTTATATTTATTGCTTATTTTTGACGATTTTATCGATTAATTCATATTAATTAAGTAAGAGAGAGAGAAAGAGAGGTTCTACTCTAGGTATAGCGACCGTAGTGTAGTGGTAGAGCATCCGGCTACGGTGCGCAAGGTTGTGGGTTCAACCCCTAGAGGGTCATACTAAAGATTCCCAAAATGGTACTTGATGCCTCTCTGCTTGATGCTCAGCAATTAAGAGAAGGATCAAGGGTAAGTGGAGCAATCCAGGGGGAAAGAGTGACGCCCTCCCCTACCTTCGGATAGATAGCTACCAAAAAGGAGCCTTCGGGTCGCCTTCGACTGCGGTCGCAGACTTACTACTCTAGGTATAGGAACCAATAATTCGAATATTCTCAGGTGCCAAATAAACAGGGGGCGGGAAGGTCGGAGAAATTATACCTTTAAATACCCCAAAAAGCAACTATAGGCTAAGGAATGGCAAAATAAGGAAGTTACAGGCTAAAACCTGGCTATTTAGAACAAAACAAGGGACTGCGCTTTTGACAGGTGAATTAAAATTTTTTCAAAAAATTAATTGCCGGAGGAGGGGGACTATTAGCCCCTCTTGGGTGGAAACGATAGAAAAATGGACCTACTTCGCATGGGGGGTTTAATTGTTGCCTGAGAGTAGGGCGGATAGAAAATTTCGACTCTTTTTACAATAGATACAATAATTCTACACCGGAAAAAAAACAACGCACAACCACGGATAAAGTGACTAAAAAAAGTCACATTAAAAAATTGTTTCAGATAAAAAAAAAATTCATCCTAAATTTATCATAAGCAGTTTGAAATAATATAATACAAGGAGAACTAATTTTAGTGAAAAAATATTTGACTATATACACGAAAAAACAACCAAGCACCAATCAATCGTAGCTATATACTAAGAATAAAAAATCATTAAAATTTTGTTTAAATTAACTAGCCATTCGGTTTTGAGTTACTCGAACGAAATTTCAGTAAAAGGACGGCCTATACAGTCCCAAAAACCTTGAAATGGGCGTGCGTAATATTTTACCTTAAAGATGCTAATATTCGCAGTGAAAAAACATTCTGAAAAGCCGCATTCGACGGGGAAAATATTACAGAGCAGCCAGCGGCGAAATATTTCAAAACTTCTGTTCTTTTTTTCCAGGAGAGAGAATTTTGGAGTCAGGAGCCAGTTATTTTCCAAGCATTTAAAAAAAAAATCCACAAAGGAGCATTAAATTAGAAAAAGTTGCATTTATTTTTCCAGCACTCCTCAGATTTCCCTGGTCAAAAGACTCCAGGACCAAATTTGAACAAAGAGCCGACGCTCAATTAAATACCATAAGAACAGAGGAG
This sequence comes from Clytia hemisphaerica, assembly GCF_902728285.1. NCBI lineage: Eukaryota > Metazoa > Cnidaria > Hydrozoa > Leptothecata > Clytiidae > Clytia > Clytia hemisphaerica. Next base: position 66,511 of record NW_027103734.1, on the reverse strand, counting down.
TTTTTACAATAACCATGATTTGAACTAGCCTAGTTAACTAAGCCTGTATTCACAAGGCTAGGACACACGACTTATGGCAATATAGCGTTTTCGGCGCTTTAAAGATTTTTTATATTTACGGATTTTAAGTTTGCCTTGGAATACTGTTATTCAGTCACAACTTAACCATCAGATTTAAGTGACTGAATCAAACTAGCTTAGATTTCTAGGCTAGATTTAAATTTAGAGCAAATGGAAATTTCCAGGCACCTAAATCTTTTTAAGAACAGATAATTTTATCCAAGAGTCTGGCAAGAAAAGAACATATATTTTTCCAGGGAAAGTTACCATTCAGAACAGATCATTTGTAATTTCTAACCGTTGGCTGCTCTTGTATTGTCGGCTATAAGACTATGTCGGCTTTTATAACTTCGGTCATTTTTTCGTCCCTTTAATTCACCGGGTTAAATGTTCATTGTTCATTTACGAAAAATTCTTTCTTTTACGGTAATCAAAATTTTGCATCACGAGTGAATAATCTTGACGTGAAATTAGATACCGTCAACTCACTCTAACTCGACTTCTATTGTTCGAATCTCTCTGTAATTCGAACTAAAATATTGGTCCAAAGGGGCTTAGAAAGTGGCTTAAATAAATTACTCTTTACAAAATAAAATTTTTGGACCCGTGAAGATCGAATTAGAGAGAGTCAATTGAGTCTCCGAATAACAGATAAAAACTAAAACAAACACTACACAATTATTTCAAACGAAAAACAAGTCAAGGTATAGATAGATCAAGTGGAATTAAAAGTTTATATCTTATATACAGAAGTAGATTCAACATAAAGGTTAAATCATAAAACTTTCAAGTTGCCACGTATAAAAATGAGCAGTTTTATATTTTGATGCTCTGAGGAAGCGGTGATAGAAAAAACCATACCAAAGAACTACATAATGTGAAAGTTATTGGACCCTCCCCGTTGAGGAGGTCCATTTCCGTTCCAAGGGGGTAAGGTTTGAAATGCAGTGGAATTCCATAAGGGTAGGCGAAAATCCGTCAAAAAGAAGGGGAAATTCCAAAGCGGATAGTGATTGAAAATTTGTAAAAATTCGGAATTCCAGAGGGGTATGATCCTAAAATTGCCTGGAATTCCAAGGGGGTAGGTCACAAAAGGTTGGAGCTCCTCAACAGGGGGTGTACGGTTTTTTTCTGGAAAAGCCCATTGAAGGAAACCAGCATTAAAACTTAAAACTTAGAAGAACGTTGGGCAGTGGCGGTGGCGGTGGCGCCCTAACAACAAAACAATCGGAAGGGCGGGTCATCGACAGAGACTGGGTATTAAAAACATTACTGAATATAATAACATACATCATTAAACTACGTCACTTAATTACATACAATAAATTATTAATTTCTTAAAATGTTCTTATAAAAAACAACGATATCTTGAAAGGTAAAAGTTTAAAAAGAAAACAAAGGGACAAACTAGACATAGATCTTATCGGAGTTTTTGATTTTTCTAAAAACGCCATGCATTGTGGGATTGCTTCGGGGGTATTACAATAGAAATCTCTTAGGAATTCCTGGAGGGAATTCTATTGTTATACCCCCGAAACAATCCAACAATGCATCGCTGTTTTAGAAAAACAAAAACTCCGATAAGGTTTATTGAAAACGAGTTGGCAGGTCAAATCAAGATCCATAATTCGCGAGTTATATTTTGTGATTTATGCGTTGTTACGTCATTCCGAATTTGGAATAACATCACTCCCAAAGAATAAATCTGTGAATAACTCGTCATGTTATTTCTAAGAATATTTCTCAGTGTTGATATTCTTAGTAATAAGATGAGTTAGCATGCTTATGATGTGAAAAGTATTGAAAACGTCCAAAAATCAATTAAACTCAATTAAACGATGGAAGCTTTCGACTCTTGACACGACTAGAGCATAGTCTAGGTATTTCGCTGAAAAGTTCAATTACAACTTTACGTTTGGGTATTACCACTGACTTTTATATACCCTGGACCAAGTTTCTCATTCCCAGTCAAGCAAAATCTTTGATATATAGATCTACTTTCCCTCGAAAACTTTTGATAATATAGCGCCGTTAGACGTTAATTCTTAATGGCTTCTTTACGGGTACCAATTCAAAAAAACTTCGATCAAAGAAGGCAGGTATAGCTTGGTCCAGGGATATATAAAGGTCAGTGGGTATTGCACATGACGAAAACGATCTAAATAGAAAGACGAACGTTTCACAAATGTTCATTACCATCATCTTACATACCGGGTACCAGTTTTGTCCAATTTCAACAATTTCCCTAACCGTTGCTTCGTGGTTGAGGTTTTAGGCTTCTTTTTTATTGGTGCTTTTGAACTCGGCCCCAGTCCTCCAACAAGGTTTGATTTGACGCTTTTCTGTCTCCCATCTAAAAGAGATTGAGGAAAAATGCGTTAGAGCTATCAGAAGGATGTGGTGATACAGTGTTTAGTCTCTTGGTAAACTTTACACTAAAAAACTCACGAAAAGTAAGAGAGCCGCTCAATGGGTAAACCTTAAAGTAAAAAAAGTTTGGAGCAAGAGGGTAAAGTACAGTCTCTTTAACTCGAACATCTATAACTCGAATGTCTTGAATGTCAAGTTTCCTAGTCCCTTCAGTTAAAAATGTCTTATAAACCTTACTCCATAACTCGAGAAAAGTCTCCGTGCGTGTTCCAGTTATGATGGAGAGTTATATTAGTTCTAAGGTCTTTTCCCTCACCCCATGCGAAGGTTACTCGAATGACTCGACGTTTGTTATAAAATGATGAACTTATATACTGGAGCTCCGGGTAACTTTTCGCACTAATTGAGTCTCTCTAAGGTCTAGTCCGGTCTGCACATACCCATTATTCTGCAACCCTAGTCACCCTCTCCGCTGGGCCTGTAAATAGCGAGTTTATGTATTCGAGATAAATCGAGGGGGACGGTATAAAGCAAAGCTGACACAGGACCGAAATCACCGTCCACTTTGCTCGATGACGGTAAAAACACCAAGATATCGTCGTCTGTTTAGGTGAGCAAAGGCGATATAGAGCCGTACATGAACTATCGACTTTGTTTTGTATCGATTTCACTTACCGTCGCCCTCGATATCCTCCGATACATAAACTCGGTAATGATCAAAGGAGTGGGGAGAGGAACGTTCAAAGGATGGGATGACTGTTGGTTGGGTTTCAGTGTTTAGGTCAATCTGAAGGAAACTTATTTTACGGCATTTTTATAATACTCAGAAGAATTGTAAAAAAACTAGGTATATGAAATGATATAATCTGCTTAAGATATAAAATAGCATACACTTACCGCTGGTCGAAGAAGTGCTTCTATTTCTTTGAGCCGGTTTCTTTGAAGAAAGAATATAATAAAAAAGTGCTTTTAGTTTGGATTCATTTGTAAACTTCAACATGTAAAAATATGATTTTCGTTATCAAACTATACAATGGCTATCACTGGTCCCAGCACTGCTCTCTAACTATTTGACTGGATCGGATTTCTCATATAAAAGAAAGCGTGTCCAGTTTTAGAGCTCACTAGTCCGCAATCTTGTTTTCAAATTTTGTAAACAACAGCGCAATTCAAATGTTTTGAAATTCGAACGTTCGAAACTCCAAGGTAAAATAGAATGCATCATGGCGGACTAGTCGACTTCAAAACTGGACACACTTTCACGGAAAATCTTTAAACAGTTAGCCTATCTAGTTTGTAAAAGAATATGATATCTGTGATTTCCATGCATGAACATAGAGAGCTTAAAATTGAGACCAGAATTGACAATACAAGGCAGCAAAATCAAAAAAAAACTTTATTTTTTTCCTTTTCACTAGAATTTTTTTAAGTAGTCACAGAATAGAAGAAAAAGTCTTGAAAAATATTTCTGGACAGAAAGTGAGACACTTATTTTAAGAGTTTGGAAATTTACTTTAACATCTTCATCAGGTGCAAAGAAAGGGTCGAAGTCATCTTCTTTTAGTTTCTTTATCGTTGTCATCGTTGTTGCTGATGTTGATGAAGCTGAAGGTGTCACTCCTGACGGTTTGCGGGCTAAAGAAATATTAAAATATTTTCATGATTCAATAGCGAGCTTATGTCGCCGTTGACAAATCAAGTCCACGGTTTGCGGACTAAAGAAATAAAATGTTTACATGATTCAATAGCGAGCTTATGTCGCCGTTGACAAATAAAAAGGTCCAAACTCAAAATTATTGCCTGAGAAAACTAAGAATTTTTCTGTTTATCTGAGCATAAATTTTGAGATTGACCCTGTTTCATGTAGATGGGACCCTCCTCACCATACAAAATGGGCCAATCTCAAATTTAAGGCTAGCTAGACAGAAAAACTCTTGGCTTTCTCCGACAGTAACTTTGTGATTGGCCCTTTTGATTTGTCAACGGCGATGTATTCGTCGAAGGAGATGGTATAAAGCAAAGTTTACATTTCACCAAAATCGCCGCCCATTTTGCTCGACGACGGCAAAAACACCAAAATACAGTCTATTAAGGTGAGCAAAGGCGATATTTATATTCGACTTTGTTTTACGTCGACTTCACTTACCTCCACCCTCGATATCATCCGATACATAAACTCGGTAATAAATTACTGAGAGTCGCAACCTTCTCATTAAGAGGCAGGTACCCAGCTGGTACCCAGCGGGCACACAACGTTGTTTCAACGTTCGTTTAATGTTTACAACGTCCATATAACGCTAAATGAATGTTGAAGGAATGTTGTGTGCTAGCAGGTACACAAGTCTCGTCTAACTAGTGGTACAAATACGGTTTTTTTTTTAATTTAGAAGAATAACGTTTATAAGTATGCTGAGATTTGGGCTCGATAACAATACATCCATTATTACAGAACAATAGAAATTGGTTATGCCCGGCCTCAGGTCAAATGAATTCTATGCTTAAAAAAAATAACGTGTAATAATGCCATATGCGTCCCTGACAATTTATTTTTTCAAAATTTTTTCGACCAGGACTAAACCAACATTTTTGAGAGATTTCCAACCTTCCCATTTTATTTTACTGTCCCCGACCACAGATATCATATATAAAACACTAGATAGAGCTACTCTGCATTTCCCAAGCAACGACAGGTGAAGCAAAACAATGCGCCATCTTTGCAGAAAGTAGGTCACAGTTTGGTACCGGAAAATTCAACCAGGCAAAGAAACCTGAATGGCGCCAAGCGACGAGGCGACAGATAGGCTTGATCGATCAAATTGCCGGCACCGAACTACTTTCTCCTTATCAAAGATGGCGGATTATTTTGATTCAAAAAGTGACAGAGTAGCTCTATCTAGTGTTTTATATAAGACATATGTGTCCCCGACAGTCCATAAGGGTACCAATGAGTTCGTTATCAGACATACTGCGTTTCCTTTTGGGTGGTTTTCGGTTATTTGGGTTCCAAGAGAAATCGTCCCCGTATAATTCGCTATCAACGTCAACTCGTGGATACACTGAAGTAAAAGAAAGAAATTATATATCAGTAAAGATATGAAAAGAAGCTCGTCCCCGTGTATCCCTAGTCTTATTTACGTCACTTATGGACTTCAGAAAACTATTGTATTGTAAGCGATGGCCAAGTGGTCAAAGGCGTCATCGTCTTAAACCAGGGCTCCGCGGTTCGAATCCCTGCTCCTTCCAATATTCTGTTCAGTTCATAGATAGCCAAGCCAGCTGGCCGTGGACCCCGTGAAAACAATGACTGCCTAAAAGTCCTAAATTACTGGGCTATCCACGTAAAATATCGATTCTATTCTATCTATTTAAGCATCAAAAAGACAAAATACGCGAGGAACGGGTATGCCGAAAAAATTCAAATTTATAACCAGTTGAAAAATCCGATTTCGTTTTGGAATAATAAACATCAATATTGTGAGAAAACAATCTAAAAAACAGGAACAGTCACAATTATTAAAAAAAGTAAACCCAACTTCTACACCAATCTGAAAAAGCCTTGAGAAAGATATCACATTACAGTTTTGAGACAAAAAAAGGAAACATCCAAAAGAAATATCAAACCGAAAACGGCGTCTTCATAATATTTGTTGGGGGGGGGGTTAGACCTGCTGTCCTGGGGGTCAAAAACCAAAATGTTCGGTTGGCAAATCTCCAAGAAATTATTATCTCCTCCATTCCCAATAATCAATTTTTTTCTGGAAGAGGCCACTACAATATCAAAACTAAAAAATTCAAAAGAGAGTTATCAAACCGAAATCGGCGTCTTCATAATAATTGTCTTCATCTTCTTCTTCTCCTTCGTCCTCACTAATCGGGTTGTAATCGTAATCCGAATCGGATTGACTTGACCGATGTTTGTTTTGACGTTCAGGTTTACCTGGCAATGACAACGGTAAATCGGATTATAGGGATTATAATTCTCATTTATCGGGGTGTAATCACTGACCTTTATATACCCTGGTCCAAGTTTCTCATTCCCAGTCAAGCAAAATCTTTGATCGGAGTTTTTTGAAAAGTGGTACCCTAATGGCGGCACTACTAAATAGCGGTGTAAATGCATCGAGAGCACTAGGTCTACTTTCCCTCAAATATTTTTGATGCTGTGGCGCCGTTAGACGTTAATTCTTAATATTGCGATGGCTTCTTCCAATCAAAGATGGCGGATATAGATTGGTCCAGGGATATATATATAAAGGTCAGTGGGTGTAATAGGTATTGAACAAATAAGGCAGATGTTTCTTAATATGCCGTTCGGGTTTTCTTGAATCAAAATATGAAAATATGATTATTGGGGAAACTTTTTCATATACCACCGGGATAAGAAAAAACGGGATTGCTTTGATCGAAGCTTTTTGACGTTTTCATACCTTATTGGAACTAATTTTCGCGGGAACTAATTTTCGCGGTCGAAAAAAAATATCCGAAAAAATGCATTTCGCGGGTTTTAATTTTCGCGGTTTTTTCCATACTGGAATTTTCGCGGGTTTTAATTTTCGCGGTTATGCCTTTTTATGGACAATTCTTTTCATTTTCCTAGGGGTTTTTCAAATTTTTCGATAAAATTGGAAAAAATTGTATTTCGCGGGAATTAATTTTCGCGATTTTGACAAAAAACCGCGAAAAACGCTAAAATTAGAACCCGCGAAAATTAGTTCCAATAAATGTGGATATAGTCGAAAAAAATGACTTCTCAGGGAAAAATCTTTCAGCACGAAAGTGAAAAAAGACCTTTGCATTGTGAGAAGGAAAGTGTAAACAGACCTTTAAGCTTGGTGAAGAAAGGGAAAACAGAACTTTAAGTCTGTCAATTAAAATGTAAACAAACTCGAAAAGTGAAAATAACAGACCTTTAGGTTTTGGAAGGAAATCGAAGACTCGGGAAGTGTTTCGAAGGAAAGTGTAAACAGATCTTTAGGTTTTGGAAGGAAATCGATGACTTGAAAAGCGTTTCGAAGAAAAGTGTAAACAGACCTTTAGGCTTGGGAAGGAAATCAATGACGTAACCATCGTTATCTTCGACCTCTTCCTCTTCTTCCTCAAGTTCCGTTGAATGTTCAAAAAGTTCTTCGCTATCCCCATTCCCCTGAAATGAAAGGAAAAAGTTGATTAGAAAGAGTTACACAAGTGTAAATCTACTCGGATTAACTCGATTGATTTTCTATAGGAAGGTGTAGAAAAAGTGCAGCATGCTATTAAAAAAGGCATAGCTCAGAATATGGCATTACAACAGATTTGGACCGAAAAGATATCTCCCGTCTCCCAAAAATGAGACTGGGATAGATTAGGATGGACTCGGTTGAAATTTTCAGAAACATTTTACCTGAAAGTTTAGAAGCTAACTTAAATTTCGAAAAAAAATACCACTAAAAGTTTCAGATAAAAATAGATCTTCGAAAAATTAACTTCACTCACAAAGTTGTTACTCGGATTAACTCGATCTTGTTGGTCCGGGTTGAAAGAAACAGGGCGTACAGTGATATCGTTCCCTTCTTCTTCTTTGGGCGTGAAATAAAGAGAGTTTCCGCCACCGCCACCGCCACCGGGCGTCGTGTTGTTGGAAAGGGCGGATGAGAAAATATCTTTCTTTGCAGCTTCGATCTCCTTCCTACCATTGGGGACGAAAAATCAGTTAAAATGAGCATTTTTTTTGAAGTTGAATTTGTAATAGTCGAACGTGCGCAACGCACTGGGCTCAACTTCAGTGGCTTCAAATTATTCATAAGCCCAATTGTAGACCCCCAGATATTCACCCAAGGAACAAGTGTGCCAAATTTCAGCCAAATCCAACCATTTTTGAGGCCTGTAGGCTCTGCTCTAAAGTTTTAGCCTCGTTTTGGCGGAAAACTCGTCCCCAGGCCCCAAAAATCAAGATTTTTGAAAAATGAAAAAAAAGTCTTCCAGATATTCACCCAAGGAACAAGTGTGCCAAATTTCAGCTAAATACAACAATTTTTAAAGTCTCCAGGCTGCCACAAAGTTTTAGCCTCGTTTTGGCGAAAAACTCGTCCCCAGGCCCCAAAAATCAAAATTTTCAAAAAATGAAAAAAACACCCCCAGATATTCACCCAAGGAACAAGTGTGCCAAATTTCAGCCAAATCCAAGCATTTTTGAAGTCTCCAGGCTGCCCTAAAGTTTTTGTGACAGACAGACAGACACACACACACACAGACAGACAGACATTGTCAGATTGTAGCTCAACTGAAGTTGAGAACTACAGCAGTGTTTTTTATACAGAAAATGAACAGCACACGGCAAACTTTGCCAAATTTTCCATAACCTTGTTGGATTTCGAGATTTCGGAAAGAACTGTTTACATACAAGTATAGGTCCTCCTTCTTCTAAGTCTTTTCCAGGAATTCATGATATGCACCACTGCGATGTCTTCTGACATTACATCATGGACCCAACAGCTGATTGGTTGTAGGTGACGTAAAATCAGTCAATACGTCACTTTCAACCAATCAGCTGTTGAGTCCACGGAAGACATTGCAATGGCGCATATCATGAATACAAACACAATCTGAATTACGATTTCACTGATTTCAATCATGGGATCGGTTTATACGATTCCCGGGGGGGGGGTTACTTAGACGAATGAAGGGTACGTGTAATGAAGGGTATGTGTCGCCCTTAATGGTGTCTTTTTTGAGACCTTAAAGTTCCTGTAAGGGACCAGAAAATTAAATTTCAGTCCCACTAAGGGCCAGAAAAATAGGAAAATTTCTACTTTTTGCTCCTTCAAAGTCAAATTAGTCCCAATAAGGGTCGTAAAATTCCTGCTAAAGGTCAGAGGGTTGAAAGTCGGGCGGCACATACCCGTCAGCTCGCAACCCTAGTACACCCCCCTCCGGATAAGATTCAATAAAGATGGCGAATAAAGGAACTTACTTTAAATCGAGTGGATTCTTTTTGTGTAGACGAGCCACAGGGATAGGTAGACGATCTTCAAGTGTTAAATCTTCCGTAGAGCTCGAAAAACCCTCTGTTTTGATTTCATTGTCATTATTTTTGGAGGGTTGAGATACTGAAAAGAACAAATACGAAATACACGATTTTTTATATAAGAACAAACTATATAAGAACGATGGCCAAAATATTAAGAACATTTTAAGGCTTTGTGGACTCTAAAACACCTGAATTCCTAGGAAAATGAACAACAAAACTCAGAAAGTAGTGAAATAAGAACATGCTAAGAAAATTTTTAGGCTTAAACTGGTGGAGAGTCTTTATTTAAGACGCTCACTATTTGTATTATGTATTGCTCGCTGCTCGCAGTTTGAGCACTCTTGTGACTCCACAATGCAATCCACAAAATGTGTAACCGTACATCCTGTGCCCAAGTTCAGGAGTTGCCATAAAGCCATTATGGTAATTACCGGGAGGGCACATTGCTCCACATTAGGCTTAAACTAAAAAAGTTAAGAACATCCAGAGGCTTCGAAAAGTTTGGATGTTCTTATGAAAAAAAACGTGTACTGTAGTCTAAGTATTTAGGTAAAAAGGTTTTCGTGAGGTATTAAAGTGGCAATCTCTGTTTTCATTCACAATCGTGAAAAGACTTCCGAACGAGTAACCATTTCATATAATTTAGCGGCATGCGTATCGTGTACTGCTCGGCCGAAAGTTATCCCCGCCTTGTGTTTATGAGTTTTAGAAACTTGATTAGTAAATTTTATCTAAGAGATCTTCAAATTTCATTAAATTTGAATTAAAAGTTTGAATGGCTAGAGGTTAATACAATCATTGGGTTTCTTAACCTTTTATTGAAGAAACAGTACCCTAAATTTGGGGTAACTCTTGGACCGGAATTTTGAAAACACCCTCTATATGAAAACATATCAGAGAGGATGGATGTAGCCTCCAAATGAAAACGTCAGGGTTCACTTAGTAAGCAAGACAAAAGTTGAGTGTTAAAAAAAATATTCGACTTTTTATTAGCTTCAAATATATTTTACTTACGAGAAAGTTTTAATTTAATTCCAGTTGTCGGTTTGCTATAAAGAGAAAGAAAAATAGTGACGAATCAAATAAAATTAAGAAGTAAACTGAAAACCCTGGAAAAACGTACAACTTGAAATACATCATGCATGAGGCTTTTACTGTTAGCAAAAACAAATTTTATTTTTTTTATTTTTTTAATCTATAGTATAGGTAAAGCGAACAAATAGTACAAAACTAAAGGTTCCTAACCTCCCGCAAAAGGACCACCAGGTCATACCGCCAGGAGGAAACAAAATTTCAAGGGAAAACTTTAAGGGATTTTAAACTCTTCTTCTTCTTCACTTAGGAAGGGCGTCTGTTGAAGGGTTTCATCATATTTAATCCTATTAATGAAGTATTTCCTGAGTGGAGGTCACTAATGGCTAGCCTAGAAGTTTATAAAGTTAGTTTTATTCAGTCACTAGGATAAATCTGATGGTAAGTTGTGATCGAATAACAGTATTCCAAGGCAAACTTGAAATCCGTAAATATAAAAAATCTTCAAAGCGCCGAAAATGCTATATTGGCATAAGCCGTGTGTCCTAACCTTGTGAATACGGGCTTAGTTAACTTATAAACTTATAAACCTATAGACAGAGAGGAAGTGAAAATTCCTGTAATTGTTTGTAGAGATTTTCGTGTTTTGTTAAGTTACCTAATAAGCGGGCGGGGGGGGGGGACTAATTAATTTTTCGAAAATTTCCTTCCAGGATATTCTTATTGCAACCGCTTATTAATTTTTGCGAATTTTTCCACCCACCCCGCTTATTCCAAACCCCCTGCTTAGTAGGTACCAGAGAGTATATAATTTCCTCCATTATGGAAGCAAAAGTTCCATTTCCGTAAGAGATCGCCTCTATAGATTCGAACCTTTATTTTGCCATAATGGCGGAAAATTACGAAAATTGACCAAACGTAAAAAACCCACATATATCTTATACAAAACACTAGATAGGGCTACAATCTATTTTCTAGGCAACGGCAGTCGAGGCAAAAAAACCACCATCTTCGGTGCCGGCAATTTGTTCAAACAAACAACCTGCATGTCGCGAGAGAAGCGAGGAGGCTTGAGAATGGGCCTGATCAATCGAATTGCCGGCACCGAACTATGGTCTACTGTGGTCTACTTTATCAAAGATGGCGGATTATTCTGCTTCAGCTACGGACGGTGTGCTGTATTTAATGTTTTATATAAGATATCTGTGGAAAGCCTCTATAGAGTGGACTAGGACTTTCTAGGAAAACTCTCTATTCACCTTTGTCTAGGTTCAGTGACATCTAATTCATCATTAAAGTTCTCAGAAGACTCTCCAGTGGTGCATATCACAAATAGAGTAGTTAAGGAAAGTCTCCATTAGTAGGGGTCAACCTTTAGGATCCGTTGCATTTTTTGTGGGACGCAACCACATGTGATTGGTTCGAAAGTATATAGGATTTCTATGGTCTATTATAAATCACCTTTGTCTAGGTTCAGTGACATCTAATTCATCATTAAAGTTCTCAGAAGACTCTCCAGTGGTGCATATCACGAATAGAGTAGTTGAGAAAAACCTCCATTAGTAGGGGTCAACCTTTAGGATCCGTTGCATTTTTTGTGGGACGCAACCACATGTGATTGGTTCGAAAGTATATAGGATTTCTATGGTCTATTATAAATCACCTTTGTCTAGGTTCAGTGACATCTAATTCATCATTAAAGTTCTCAGAAGACTCCCCAGTGGCGCATATCACAAATAAAGTAGTTAAGGGAAGTCTCCAATAGTAGGGGTCAACCTTTAGGATCCGTTGCATTTTTTGTGGGAGGCAACCACATGTGATTGGTTCGAAAGTATATAGAGTTTTTATGGTCTATAAATCACCTTTGTCGAGGTTCAGTGACATCTAACTCGTCATCATCTTCTTCGTATTTCTTGACGGAAACACTTCCACCCTCTTTCAAGTTCAATTTGATGGAGGGTAACGTGCGCTTGTTTTCTAACTCTTCTTTCATCTTCTTCAGTTTGTCTCGTTTCTTCTTTAAACGTTCTAAACCTGAAAAAGGGAAGAAAAAATATTCTTTTAGCACAGATAGATCGAACCTCTATTAATCAAATGTCTCCTTAACTCGAACAATTTTAATGGTCCCTTCAGTTAACAAAGCTTTAAAACTCACTCCATAACCTTATTTTTCCGAAAAAGGGAACAAAATATTTTAAGCGTAGAAAGACGAGGATATCTAAGCTTTCCTATCCGTTGATGGACCGATTCACTTGTCCAGAAATTCTCTTGTTATGACTGAGGGATTTACAAAGAATTCCAGAAATTTTCTTTTTCTTAGGAGTACATCGTCTCTATTATTCTTCAGAAAAACCAACCCTACCTTTTGCATGATCTAATTTCTCTGGACTTGAAACCTCACTACTATTGCTCTGGCTCTCAGCGGCCGAAGCCCTATTACGAGTGGTCCGGTTGAATTTCAATCGAATAATATTAGGTTTGTTGACAACCAACTCAGAACCATAGACTGCTGGTGATAGGAGTTCCTCTGTGTTGAAGTCTTTCAGCATTTTCTGGGAGAACAAAACAATAAATTTTTTATCAAATTTGAAACTAATCAGTGTTGCAGCCACAGATATCTTATCTTAGATCTAAGCATGACAAACAAGAGCCCTTCACTAAATAAGCATAAATATGGTACAATATCAGGTGTGTTCAAAGCAAACTTGTTAGAAAATGATCTAGAATGCTAAGCAAACCCTAGCCCTGACCCGAAAATTGGAGTTGCTTAAGGCCGGTCTCCACTTTCGTGCGACACGAGCGAAAACTTTTTGACGTTTTTGTAAGGTCATTGGTCGGTTGAAAAATGAAGCAATTCCATTGGTCGAAATTGACGTAACGGATGAAAAAAGTAGAATTTCCTTCAACTTTTTTTTTGTTCGTGCGAAACTTTTTTATGACGTAATCTTTTCTTCGGGCAAAAAAGGTTGGAAAAAAAACTGTTTATTAAAAAATGTGTATGTACTTACAATGTCCATTTTCAATTCTTTTTCGAGTGATTTCATCAATTTCTGCGCGTTCATCTCCAACGGTATTTGAAGCTTGTGAAACTTGGCGAATTCATCTTGTTTCTTGGTCCACTTTCGAAAAGCCAGTAACATGGTTTCCACTCCTTTGTAAAGGAATATGGGTAGCCTGTATCCTCCCTGGTGAATTTCTGAAAGATATAAAAGATGCAAATGTTTTTACAAATTGCGCTGTTCCATAAAGTTTCCATTCAGGGGGTTGGACAAACTTTTTCAAGATACCCCCTGGAAAATGGAAAAATTTGCAAAAATACCCTTGGAAAATTTTTATATCTTAAAGTGAGGATGGACGAACTAAAACCAGTTATTAACCCCCTGGAAAATCAACAATAACTTTTAACCCCCTGAAAAAATGAAAACCACTTTAGACCGCTGGAAATTCTTCTCGGATTACTACCCCCTGGAAATGTTCGTCCACCCCCCTCTGTATGGTCATTAAATGGAATGGCCCATTCTATAGAACACGAGAGGGAGCTTTATAAAGCATCAGGTCTGTTTTCTGAAGCAATACAAACAAACGAAACAGTGAAGCTTCCATAACTCGAACGCACACGGAAAACAAGCACAAATGTTTTCGAATTATAGAAATTTCGAGCTATGTAGACGATTGCATGAAGCATTGAAAACTTGTTCGAGTTTCGAGTTATGGAGATAGACCAGCGTCCGAGATTCAGAAAAGACCTTAAAATGGTTCTCGTAGGGCACCCCTTAGATCAGGGCAAATTTTGATATTATGCTCCTAATAGGGTGTAGAATTGACAAAAATAATTTGCCCTTCGAATCTCCTGCAGTTTTCGAGTGAATCGATTTTTAGTTAATCGATGAATCTTAACAAGGGTCCCTGAATTAGTAGTATCCTTAAATGGTATGGTTTGTTAACTTTCGATGTTCCGATCTTGAGATATTTCATTTTTAAGGTGGGTAAATATGCTGAAAAACTGCTGACTCAGCAAAAAATATCGATAATTTTCAATATGTAAACCAAAATATCTCGAGATCTAGACATCGAAAGTTAACAAACCATACCATTTTCGGATACTACTAATTCAGTTCTATTCAGCTGTGAGAATGATTTTTTCGGAAAATGCTCCCAGAAAATGGTGACGTCATCGGAAAACGCCAAAAACGTCGATTTTTCGCCTTAAAAATGCCATTTCTCGGCACCAGGTCCCGGGGGGGGGGGACTCGTTTTTGAAAACGACCGTACGTTCGGCCAAAAATCAGGTCTCTAAAATTGGAGCCTTACAGTGCAGGAAAAATTTGGCTGAAAATCGACCCTTATAGTGCAATTTTTCGAAATTTTTTGCCCTTTTCGTTGCCATTTTCAAAATATTTTGAAATTTCTCAAAGTTTACCTCAAAATTTGGTATTTTCTCAAATTTTACACCCTTACAATGCACTTTTTCCCACTTGCTCACAAATCAACCCTTACAGTGCACTTTCCAAAGTCCAAAAAAACTACCCTTAAGGGCCGCACGTCCGGTAGGTCACTTACCTGGAGTGCCCCCCCCCCGGGCACCAGGTGGTCGAAACTTAACAAATAACCCATTTTCTTTATCTACTTTTCACGCTGAATCCGTTGATGGCCTCAGATATTTGATTTTCAGACTTCGAAAAAACCGTTAGTAAAGGGGGACCCTTGATAAGTTCTATCGATTAACTAAAAATCGATTCACTCGAAAACTGCAGGAGATTCGAATGGCAAATTTTCTTTGTCAATTCTACATCATATTAGGGGCATAATATCAAAATTTTGCCCTGATCTAAGGGGTGCCCTACGAAGTAACAGTGTATGAGAAAGTCGTGTATGAAACTTAATGAGAGCCAAAACCTACCTCTGATTTTCCTAAGTATAGATCTTGCGGCAAACCAATTTGTTGTTTCAAAGTTTGGGAAAAGAAATTTCAAAGGTGTGTGCAAACTCTTCTCCAATTCGTAGATTCTAAAGGGAAACCATGAACGTTATTACCATTAGCTGTTAAAAAAAGCAACTGTAGCATGAAGGTAGAGCATCCAGCTACGGTGCGCAAGGTTGTGGGTTCGATCCCCGTCATACCATAGATTCCCAAAATAGTACTTGATGCCTCTCTGCTTGTTGCTCGGCAGTTAAAGAGATGGATCAAGGGTAAGTGGAGAAATCCAGGGAAAGGAGTGGCACCCTCCCCTACCTTCGGGTAGACAGCTATATGAAAAGGGAGCCTTCGGGTCGCCCTCGACTGCGGTCGCAAACTTACTTACTTACTTACTTACTTAGCTGTTAGAAAAAATCCAAGACAAAACTTCACAAGCGAATTGTCATAAAAAGCGATCGGTGATTTTGGAGACATGTCAACTTTGATTTATACCGTCCCCCTTGATTTATCTCGAATACATAAACTCGCTTTTTTGCTGGATCGAGAAGCAAAAGGACTATGTTCTTGCAAAATAATAATAACTTTATTACAGCATTTCGTCAAAATAAGTTAAAATTAATATTCCAAACCTTAGTTGCAGCGCAATGTTGTATGAATGAAGAAAGTTTCCACCAAAGACTAGAGAATCTTTTGGTGTCAACACAGCATGGATCCATCCTAGAATCATAAATAATTACGTGTTGAAAACGATAATGGAGCTAGTTCTTTAAATGAAGATTTCCAAAATTTAGAAAAACTACAACATTTTCATGGAAAACTACAATCAGTGTCGAAATATATTAGCAAATTTGGGTATTTTAACGTTTTTCAGAATTTAAAGCTCGGGCGAGAATTGCAATTTCAGTACTTCCACTTTCTTTATTTGAATATTTCGATTTGGGAAGGGTTAAGTGACTTCCAGGCTATGTTCTCAGCCATATTGGAACATTTTTGAGCTTTTAGATCCTGAAATTCTAAGTCTTAAGTCTCATATTAAAACTCAGAGTTGAAACTCTACTTTCTAACTATACTTTAAAGCACTTAATAATCACTTGGCAGTTTTGGGGGAATTCCCCTTTTGTGCCAAATAATTTGGCGCCGATTGTAGTTCGACATTCAAGATGAGCCCCACAGCTAAATTCTTATTTTCAGAGGTGTATTCATACTGTGATTATGATTTGGGATTTTGTTTCATTGTACATGAGAGAGAACTATACTGTCAAACCTCTTTAGCTAGAATCTAAATTCAGTTGATCTTGTACCGTAAGTTGGTCTAATATCGACATCCCTTGTCTAATTCCGACACCCTTCTTTAGAGACAGGAATAATATGAAAGCTAGAATCACTGATTGAAAAAAGGATTATTCCTCTGTGACCACTAAGCCAAGAAAAACAGTTTCAACCTTTCTATCAATTTCAGCTGATAAAAAGGGTGTTGGAATTAGAGGAGGGATGTCGACATAAGACCAAGTTACGGTAGAATTGAAACTAATAACTAACATTGATTAGCCCCGAGCCCAGACACATTGCATTATTTTACAACAACTTTTACAAAAAAAAGAAGCTTAAAAAGGTTTTGTTTTTAAATAAAAGTGATATCGTTTGCTTACTCATCAATTTCAAATTACAAGTTTTTTCACATTGAATTGACACGGATGTGGAGCAAGATTGATCAGAAAGAGGACAAGAAAAACAATGTTGATGTTTATTCAGCACAATATAACAATAGGGAGATGTCCTTATATGAAATATATGATATGAAACGGGAACACTTATGTAAAAATAAAACCTTTAACTTTGTCCAAATGTACGTAAAATCATACTTTAAGACCTTCAGGAATGGGCAATTTCCCTATACTTACGTATTGTTTTAAGGCCTTAAGTGAAGTTTGCTTACGTTCAAAAAGTTTTGAACGGAAGGAAAAGTCACGTAAGACCCTCTTAATCAATAAAAACGCTACGTAATGTCGGGGAAATTCCCTAAAGATAGCCTTACGAACGAGGTCTTGATGAAGATTTTACGTGCACGTGAAAAAACCTTTGACATAAATAAACATTATAGCTTACCTGTGGGTAATATAAGTGTGTTTCCTTGCGTTAAACGCACTTTATAACATTTGTCGACTTTCTCTCCGAAGAACACTTGGCCTTGATCTGAGGATGACACCCATTGCGCATACTTCTTTAGGTTCTCCTCCGTTGGTTCGATGAAGTAGAAAATCTTCTCACCCTAAAGAACAAAAAAAACATTAATTCTTGATATAATATGCGTAACTTACGATTACGTCATTTTTCATATCGGAAACACCCGAAAAAACTAAAACTAACAACTAAAAATAGCAACACAGGAGTCAAATTCCAGTTTTTTGGGGGTGTTTGCGATATGAAAAATGATGTAATATTGAGTTACACATATCAAGAATTTAAGCAGTCTGATAAATTCCCACTAATACAGAAAGAAATTATGATTGAATGACATTCTAGATAGATATTGTCTGGTCAATCTTTTAGAAACCATCCGAAATATAAAACACTGTAAGTTAAGAAATTGCAATAGAAGCTGGCAGTTCTGGTCAGGTTTTTAAACAAACCACATTATGATATGCTTTGTTCAAAACACATACAACTTTTTTTCAGACGTGAAAAACTCGCATAAATATTTTGATCGGCTTGGAAGCAGGAGGAGATATTGGGCTGCTCCATTAAAAATCCATACAGGGGGGTGGACGAACCTTTTTACTTCTAAAAAATATTCTTTTAAATTTGTGGATACCCCCCTCCCCCGGAAATAATAAAACTTTTAATTAAATACCCTTGGAAAGATTCTTTTCCTAACTTTAAAGTGAGAGTGGACGAACTAAAATCAGTCTGAAACCTCCTGGAAATTTTGAAACAAGTTTTTACCCCCTACAAAAATGAAACCACTCTTTTAGATCACCAGGAAATTCTTTTCAGATTACCCCCTGGAAATGTTCGTCCATATCCATGTTTGGATATAAAATGGAATGGCCCCTTTGATGACTTTGATGTTTTAACAGCACATACCCGAACAATATGGTACCATACAGACGTCCCACCAAAATCAACATGAAAATCTGTGTAACAATCTTTGACACTCATCAAGCAGTATTTTGCTACGATCGGTTTGGTATGCGGACTGTAAAAACAAAATATCTCAGTATAAAAGTAAGGATCAGGGAGTATTTAAAAAGTGGTTTTACAATGATGGTTTTGTGATCAAACTTTTAAAGGAGGAAAAGATGAAAAAGGGTCATGACAATACTTATGAAAACGCTAAGTGAAATCAATTTGTCAATAAAAACAGTAACTAAAGACAAAAAAATTAAAAAGTACTTTTACAATTATGATTTTCATAGCATCAGCCTAGGTTTAGGCCCCCACCAAAGGTTCATGATATTTTTGGTAGCCCCCAAGGCTTTCGAGGCTCGACCATTTGTTCCACAATAAAAGAGTTATTTAAAATGTAGATTGTGTTGCAGTTGGAAGGTTTAAGATAAAACATTTTGTTAATTTAAAGATTTTCAGCTTCACGAGCTTTTATGAGATTTCAGCTCCCCCAAATATTTAAAACATCTTTAGCCCCCACCCTTTTTTGTTTTTTTGGAGGGTATGACCCTCCGATCTAGCAGGGTAGCTGACGCTATGGTTAAGCGATCAAGCTTTTAAAGGAGAAAAAGGGCCATGACAATACTTATGAAAACGCTAAGTGAAGTCAATTTGTCAATAAAAACAGTAACTGTAAAATCGAATCTATTTCCTCAACAAAATAAAAAAATTCCAGAAAAGAAAAGTGAATTTAGTGAAATCTGAAATAAGGTAACACACCATAGCACACAGGATTTAAAATTATTATATGATTAAAAATGCGTCATACTCTTCGCTGTTCTTCTCTTTGGGCCATGCGTTATCAACCCACGAGATGTTACGGACAATTTCAGGAGCTTCAACTAGTTCAGCCATACTATTAAAATAAAAGGATTATATTCAAAAATTAACAAGGTGAAATTGGCTGTTGTGATTTATTCCATTGGTCCTGATTTTACTTATTTCATTCTTTTACATTTAAAAAACATTAAATGATTGACCCTGTAGTGGTTTAGCATCGTCTTGCTTGCAGTGAGGTGGCTTGTTTACAATGACTTAATCAGAGTTTTTAAACAAGTCAATTGGTACTGGGTGGACCAGAAACCAACAAATTGTAAGGGTCAGCTTACCAATAAGGTTTACCATATTCCTAAAAAATGCTTTTTCATGATCAGTCACAGAAAATCAAATTTGAGTGCCCCCTAACAACAATAATCATTAACGTTAACAGAAAAATAGTCCTTAAACTCCACGAGATGGAGTTTTTACTTGATCTCTTATTTGATTTGGTTGGTCGTTAACCAGTAAAAAACAATTTTTCTAACGAATGCGTCATGTTTATTACGTCAAATGACTAATTACTAGAGTATCTTATAAAAACTCCATCTCATCTGTAAAGAAGTAACAAAAATCAAATATCACTTACTTTGTTTTTGAGAACTCCAAACTAATAACATTGAGGACTTTCCCACGTACAGGGCTGTTGTAATATTCTGTCCATTCTCTCATTTTCATCCGCAAATCCTCCTGAAAAATGACACAAATCACACACATTTTTACAGGTAAAATATGTAGTATTATGGGAAATATGTAGTACAGGTTAAATATGTTGCATTATGGGAAATACTGGTTCTCCTTCATATAATCAGATTCCCTATTCATGATATGCACCACTGCAATGACTTCACGAAATTAAGCAACTTTTCTGTTTTTGTTCCACCCAAAACGTCACTTTTTCTATTGTTTAAGTGACGCATTGGGTGGAAAATTTTCAAAGTTCTCAGAAGCCTCTCCAGTGGTGCATATCATGAATATTCTATTTTCAAATTGATGGTAACAGGGAGAAAATAGGAAAATTTCACAAATATGTGTAATGTTGGTAGGGGTGAGAGTCAGAAAATGTTATGATTTAAAGGCTTTTATACTAGTATAAAAGTTGTACAATGGATAATATGATAAGTCACAAACCTGTCTTGCAACATCAATAACATGTAACTCATGCATTGAACCTAAAATGAAAAAAGTATTTTTGTTCATTGAACATGGTATAGAATAGAAAACAAACGATTGCATTCACAGTTAAAGAGAAATAACTTAGTCTTCTCCTACCCTTAAGAAACAATCTACCTAGTTATTTCTTGTCTGGAAAAACCTTTTTAAAGATATTGTTCAACATACCAACTCTTTTCTCTACATCATAGATGGTAAAATTTGGTGGGGGTACAGTAATTCCAAGGCCAGATTTCTCTTGAATAACCATTGGTTTGTCAAAACCGTTCTCGTGTAAAAATTTCCCATTGAGCTCGGTGCCATCTGGCAAAGTAGTGAGGACATCTTCTGTAGGCCTAAAGGAAGGAAAAGGAAAATAAATTGAATTTTTCAGCTATGATATGATATCTTGTCACTTTTACCCTTTACATACCATTTACCATTGCAAACTGTCTTGTAACACCAAGAACAACAGACAACAAACAATATTTGACAATATCGCTTTCGGACCGTAGCATGTACGAAGTAAATATATAACAGGTGCTCTATTATAAAAAGGAATTTTCTTTCTTCAAATAATCCCCCATATTGTTAGAAAAATTGCAAATCAAGCTGACAATATATTGCGGACAACTTTTCAATATATTGCCTTAAGATTTGGATGGGAAATTGTTGTTAAAGTAGCTTTGTATTATAAATGACGTCATAAAGAGGTCATGTTAAACTTGGTTTATGTTTTTACATTGTTTGAAAAAAGTGATACGTACTCTTTGAACTTCCTAGCCTTTAGTTGGCGGACAAACATCACTGTCCCTGCAGTTATTTGCTAAAATAAAAAAAAACAGATCAGTGCAGTAATAATACAGTGCTGGGCAGGACTAACGTATGGCCAATGCCATTAAATTGGTAAATTGGATTATTGCGCCAAGCCAGCGTAAGCTTAGCTTATTGCTTCGGCAAAAATACAAATCTTAACTAATCAATACGGTGTGTGATCTGCAAAATAATGAGTAATGAGTATATCTTATTGAGATTTTTAAAATTACATCAATATAAGTCAATCTTGAAATGGGGATTTGCAAAGCATGAAAAATATAATGAAAATTGTTTGTATTTCATTCAATTATTTTTAGCCAAAACTCTATAATAACTGATAATAAGGCATTGCAGGTAACTCATGCATATATACACGTCTTTTTTTTTTTAAGAAACACACTTTTAAGAAACATGAGGCTCAGAATGCCTAAAAACTAAGAAACATCTAAGAAACATGCTGAGGCTGAGAATGAGAAAATAACATTTTTTGATTCGATTTTTTATAAGAACCTTCCAATCAAGGCTAATTATGTCAAAAAGTTTAGAAACATGTAAGAAACATTTAAGGCTCAAAAGGTCGATTTCTTAAGAAACATCGAGGCTGCTTGGTAAAACTATAAAAAAAAGACGTGTAATCAAAACATTGTAAAGAATCAAGATCATTTTTTTTACCTTGGTGCCTTCATGGATCTCTTTGTAATTGTGACGTGCTATATTTCTTCGCTTCTTTACTAAAACCAAAAAAGCAAAATAAATCAAACTTGCTGCTTGAAAAGCTGTCTAAATGGACCAAAATTTCTCATCCTTTATCAATTATCATGGAACAACTCAATTTCATATAAAAAGGGAACTTTTTTTAGCAAGAACTAATTTTGACGAACGGTCGATTCAAAAATAATTGTTAATTTTGGCGAGAACTAATTTTAGCAAACAAGGTTTTTTTTTTAATTTTTGTGAGAACTTAATTTGGCGAAAAAATTAATCTTGGTGGGAACTAAATTTGGCGAAGTTTGAGTTTGCTAGCCAATTTTGCCAAAATTAGTTCTTGCCAAAATAAGTTCCCTTAATTAAGGTATATCAATGCAGTCATATTAAGGCAATTCAAATAAACTGAAACACTGAATTTTCTTGTTGAAAATTGAATCCAATGAAATAATTCGAGTAGTTATCCTCGAGGCTGCATTGTCAAAATAAAAACTTAGCCTAAGAGAAACTACCTAATCTTGCTTTAAATTGAGGAAACTCTCAGAAATAAGTATGTTAATATTATAGAGCGTCAGTTTTTGTGTAAGATTTTGTGTACGTATGTATGTGAGTGGGTCGTGAATAAGTGTGCATTGTTTTGTAAATAAGTCAGTAGTTGATAGTAAGACTTCACAAAGACTAAAACTTTAAAAAATTGAAAAAAAATAAATAGCCAAGGCACTTTATGTGAAAAAGGTATTTTTATGAATCGAAAAATGAAATTTATCTTTTTGAGACTTGATGAGCAATATTATAGGTTCTTTTAGCAGCTGTTATTGATATCACTTTTCACATGAAATGCTTTGAAACTTAAATAATGTCCTTCCAAAGAAACTCATGCTAGCATTGGATAGTGACAGAGAAAAGATCTCATTACATTTGCCAACAGAGTTATAACATTAGAAATCTCTAAAATATCATAGATTTGGTCAGGCTTCAAAGTTTTAAGATATATTCATGATATACACCACTAGAGAGTCTTCTGAGAACTTTAAAATCTTGCACCCAATACGTCACTTAACAGCACTTAAACAATAGAAAAAGTGAAGTATTGGGTGGAAGAAAAACAGAAAAGTTGCATGAAGCCATTGCAGTGGTGCATATCATGAATTAAAAACTAGAAAAATTTCTTAGACTAAATTTAATAATTTTGAAATAGATTTTGGACCATTTCTTTTGGCTTGGTTTAAGAACAGTGATACCAAAATCGAAAAATACTGTGTTATTTATTTTTTATTTTTTTTAGACAAAGTTGATTCAGAGTTAGCAGAATTGGGTTGATACTTATTGCATTCTTTCAAAATTTATAAATATCTGAACAATTATAAAGTTCTTTATCTAATAAGTGCATGAGTTTCTTTGTGGAAGAACACAAGTGAAGAGGCAACTAAAGAAAAACGATACCTTCCAAGCCACCATCGGAGCAAGTCGCATCTAGGAAGGAGTCTAATGCAAGAAAAAAGGGATCTCTTCTTAACAAGAAAGACTCAATTTCCATTGTAAATAAGCAGAGTGCAAATTTTATTGTAATGTTGAAGTATCCTAAGTTAGTCTAATGACAGCATCCCTTCCTTCTTTAAAGATAGGAATAGTAGGAGGGTTGGAATCACTGATGGGCAAGATAAATTTTCCTATCTAACCATCAGCGATTCCAAAGGTCTTATTTTCCAATTCCTAAAAAGGTTGTTGGAGTACACCTATCAACTATTACAGCGTAGTCAGAGACTGGTAACGAAAATACAAGGAAAATTCTTCTCGGCGAAGTTATAAAAACACAGGTGTAGGAGTGCTCTGTGAAAAAGGTAAGATACCCTTGCATTGAAGCAATAAAGTAAGACCAATATAGTTGAGCTACTAGAAGGCCAAAAATAGTTTACCCTTCACGGCAGCGACTTGGGAAAAAGTCTCTAGAGCTTTGGTGGGAATTTTGCTAAGAGTGGATAGGTGAATTAGATGAGAGATGTCAACATTAGACCAACTTATGGTATGACTTACAGTCTTTAGTAGTAAGTAAACCTCTGAGAAATTCTGATAATCTTCAAACAAAGCTTTCAACTATTTTCTTGAGAAAACTATCATGTTATCCTTTTTGCTTTTTCCTTATGTTGATAATTCTAGCAAAATCAATCAAACTACAAGTCTGACCTTGCTTTTTGGACTGTTTATCTTTGCTGCTTGCTGTTGGAAATATGAAAAATTTTAATTATACAACATTTTGATAAAACTTCTAGGAACAAAAAAAAGAGTTTATACATCTAGTCAGATCTAACTAGTACAAATCTAGATTTCTCTAAGTTTCCTCAAAATAAAACAAGATTGGTTTGGACAAACTCATACATAAAGATAATTGTGTCTAAAAATGTCTAGATCTTAGGATATTTCAAAAGTCTTATTAATCAAACTGATTAGTATTCCATTGCATTGGAAACTAGACGAATACACTCAGAAAACGACTGCAAATAACAAGTAAAATGCTACAAATGGCATCAAAATATTTTTAAAACAGTAATTTCTTACAGACAAGTGGACCATGTTTTGGCTGACATTTTGGGCAAACATAAATATCAATGTCGGCAGCTTGGTATTCTTCAATTCCAACACAACTATTAAGAAAAAAGTAATTAATAATCCCAAATTAATAACCAGAAATGACCAGGCCATTTTCCATGCCCTTTAAGTGTCCAGTTATCGGCAGCACTCCTGAAATTACTAAAATATTGGTAAAAAAATTTGCCTTGCCTTTTCTAAATATGACCTGATGTCAGAACATTACAAGGGCTGTAGTTAACGCAAGAATGAAATTTATAAGTTTTAGAGAAATTAACGATTACTGACTTTTACAAGGAGACAGTAAAAGTAAAGGTAGGTAGGGAAATCTTAAAATTTATCCCATGCCAGTTTTATATTGAGATTTCTAGGCCAGAAATTTGAAGACCAAAATTTATCAGTAGATAGTGATCCTATTAAAAAACTTTTGCTTGTTTGACCAACTTGATTCATCATTAAAATTGTTGTTTTCAGCAAATATGCCAAAAAGAGCAATAATTCTAATAATTGCCATCCTCCACTGATTTAGCTACACCAGAAATGTTTTCAAATACTCATTTTTTAAAAAACCTAACCCCTCTTGTAGAGCTTTGAAGAAAATAAGGGGTCTGAGGCCTCCATATGTGGATAGGTGGTTTTAAAGATATTCAAATTTTATAATTTTATATCGATAAAAAATTTTTAAATGGATTTTAATTCTTGTTTTTATTGATTTTAGACCTGAGGATGATCGTAAATCAAAATATATAAATTGTCAGAAATAAAATGTCACCATTGTTGGTTCATTTTGAATATGTTCATTCAAATTTTACATAGCTTTAGCCAGGTTTCTAGCTCCCCCCAACAAAGCAAGGTCCCCCCCAAAACAATTTAGCTCCCCCAAAAAAATTGCCTTGTGCTAGGTCCCCTAACACTTAAGGTCCCAAGATAAACTAAAACAAAAACATTGTTCTCCCGCCCCCGTAGAGAGAAGTCAATAAAAAATATATGCGAGTACAGTACTGATAAATGAAAACTAAATTTTACTTGTATTTTAATATTTATGTTTACAAATCTTTTGCTTTTTATATTTGATTTAATAGTAAGATAAGCAGGGGGGGTCGGTACTAAAATCTCAGACATCATGACATTTAGTGACGTGGTGGTACTGCAAAAAAGCTCAAAAATAATTTTAGTACCATGTGTACTAAAATACCAAAAAGGGTGGTCCCTTAAAGAAATATTTGAAAAATCTTAGTATTTTGTTCTAAAATCAGCCAAAATGGAGCATTTTTTTAACAATTTTGGTAAAAATTTGATTTTTTTTTTCAGGAATTTTCGAAAAAATCTTCAGAAATCTTTCAGAGTTTTTCCAATTTTTTAAATATTTTTTAAAAATATTTGTATGTACAGTTTAGCACAGTTTAGTAATAAAATCATATTATTTTGCAGATTGATGCGCTAAATTCGACTAGGTTTGTAACAATGACCCCATTTTGGTAAATTTAAACCCGTAAAAGGGCAAAAAATGGGTGGTATCTATGTTAAATTGCTCAAAATAATTTTAGTACATGTGTACTAAAATAACATTTTCGAAAAATAGGTGGGGGTATGTTAAAAATTAGCGAAAATCCTTTTAGTACTCATGTATGTCTTACATTTTAGTACTGACCCCCCCCTGAGATAAGAGATCTTTTGAAATAAGCTGAATAGCCCCCAGAGTCTCAGTCAAATCATCTGCTCCCCCCAACAATCTAGGTCCCCCCGAATATTTTGGTAATTTTAGCCCCCAGGCTCTTTAAAAGCCAAAAATATATTTCTTAGCCCCCCCCCCCCAAAAAAAAAAATAAGGGGGGACTGATGCTATGTTTTAGTTCAACAATTTGTCTAAAAATGTAAACAAAAAGATTAGGAAAAAACAGCTTGGAAAAAACTTGACAAAGAAAAAAATTTCCAGTGGTTGCTTTAATTTTTCATATCTCTTTTTCTAATGCTTGGAAAAGGTTGAGTTTGAGACATAAGATGAGTCGTTAAAAAAAAGATGGTAGGTGTGGCCTCTGGAAATGGAAGAAAAAATTTCGAGAGTAAAGGATACCGTAACTTGGTCTAATGTCGACATCCCTCTTCTAATTTCGACATCCTTCTTTAGAGATAGAAATAATTAAGGTCAGAATCACCTGATTGCTTAGCAAAAAAAAAATTTCAATCAGCGATTCCGACCTTTCTATGATTCATATCTTTAAAGAAGGATGTCGAAATTAAAACTCCAGCACCAGCACAGGGATAAGAAAAAATGAATGCACACTTATGATAATTATGATAAGGTTCCATTGTTTTGATGCTGGAGTTTTTAAATATTCAACATGACACCCAGACTAGCAAAAGGTCTATTCCTCACCTGTTTTCTGATTTATTCCAACATTAATTTCTTTTCCTCCATTTCCAGAGACATTTTGTTAATGGATGTTTGCAACAATTTTCTGTCTGCTGCAGACAAATGCAATTTACCAATTTTCCGTCTAGCCCAAAAGGCGTTCATCGAAAAATTGTTCTATTCGCGTCACCCGCCCGCATCAAATTTTCCGCTGATTTTCCAGTGCGGAGATATGCGGAAAAAAATCTGGGAAAAGCAATTTGTTCTTTTTAAAGTACCGTGAGTGGTCCTAAATCCGACAGCCCTGCCTAAATCCGACCCCCCAAATAACTGCTATGAAAAAATTCTATGTTTTCAAACATTCCCTCTCCAAGTTGAACAATAAACTATATTGCAAGAACTCTCGAAAATAAACATCTAACAAGATGACTAAAATGTCAAGATGTCAATTAATGTGATAAAAAAAGTGTGAGCTACCTCTATTATTCTGAATCCGTTGCTTGTGTTTTAAACGTTAACAATTTTGTAATAAAAAATTATGTTTTGTATAAGAAGCAATTAATGTTTTGGTTCATTTGGTTCAGTGTATCAAATCTCTCAGTTTAGTTGACACTTTGACATCTTCATAGCGTCACAGCGAAAGGTTTGTTTTTATTTTATAGTTTGTATCTTTGAAAGACCCCATCGGATTTAGCCAGGGCTGTTGGATTTAGGACCTCTCACGGTATAGCTTTTTTCTCAATTGCTCTGACAACCATTGAAAAATTGTTTTGCTCGCGTTACCACCCGCCCCTGAGTTACTGGCGTGATTAAAAAAAACCAGGGAATGTTTTTGACCGCCCGTCCGCCCACTTGCATTTTTAACACCCGTTGGAACGCAAACAGAGCATTTTTTCGATGACCGCCAAAGAAATGTGAAACGAAAATGAAGAACTCTCCCGCATTTGGGCGGAAGACTCCCGCATTACATACCAACGTTTTCTCTCGTGGGAAAATTCAGCCATATCTCTCGCATTTTCAACATTTTCTCTCGCATCTCCCGCATTCCCAAAAATTTCCTAATTTTCTGAAAAAAAATTCAGGTTTTGAAATAAATGGAATGGCAAAATTTCCTGATTTTGGAACAATTGAGACAAAAACCGGATTTCCCAAAAAAAGTTTCTAATCTAATCAGATTTCGCGGGAAAATTCCCCTGATTTAACACCGATCTTCCAATTTGGAAAAGCAAAAGTCAACAGTATTATATATATAGTGCTGGAAAACTAAGATTGCAGGCTTTCTTTTAGTAAAAACCGGAACAATTTAGCACAGAAAAATTTAAAAAGGGTTCAAAGTTCACAAAAAATGAAAGATTTGCTTTTGATTTGATTTCCCAAAAGCTGCATGACTTTATTCTGCCTGGAAAATTTAAGGAAAAAGTTTCCCCCTTTTGCTTTTCTGATTTCTGAAAAACAATTTTGGTACCAACAAGCTGTAAAAGATTCCAAATTTTAAGAAATTTGAGGCTGGCATGCTTGCTTGTTTAAGCAGTGGTTTTAGATAAGTCAAATGTTGTATGTTGATGATTGATCATCAGCAACCAACAACAAAAAAAAAAACATTCACCTTCCGTGGAACCATCCATTGCATTTTCCGCATTCAATCATAAATTGCCCATCTTCGTATGGCTTCTTACAGACACAAAACACTTCTTCTTTATCGCTCATCTTCTTGAAACATCTAATACTAAAAACACGCACAAAAAGTAAAGAAAAATATCAAAAAATCATTCAAAACGGCGCCAGCACGAAGGTGAACAACAAAGCCTCCATCTTGAAAATACAAATTTTGAATCGGTTCACGTAAAAATGCCATAGTTCCCGCGCCACCCCGCCAAAACACACCCACATTTATACGCCTCAAACAACTACTCAGAACCACAGATATCTGTAAAGCCCCCCGAAGGGCTAGATTTGCGGCTTTTATCGAAAAGTGAAGCCTAGGTTTGGAAGGATTTCCTACCAAAGTCACGTGACTAAAATATGCAATTTCACCGGTTTGAGAGATGTGAAATAGCGTTTGCCGCCTACGTTTTTTGATCTCGCGCTCCGAAAACAATTAAAATGCTAGATCCTATCCATCGGCACGAAATTTAAAAAGTCAAATTTTGGCTTCACTTTTTTTTGCTGGAGAAAGCTTAAAGTTGCTTATCTAGCCCTTCGGACTTAGATATCTGTGCTCAGAACCATTCGCTTCAGAGCGTATGCGTTGAATGCGCGAAGCATCGAGGCCTGTTTGGAGGTTAATGTCTGAGAAGAATATGATCTGATGATAGAGCCGCCCACTTACTAAAGTATAAGAGAAGAATGGAGTGGTCGTCTCCCTAGTCTAGCAAGCTAGACGACTAATTCAGACATATTAGAAATAAAGCAAAAAAGTAAATTTTACTCGTCTAGAAACCTTTGTGCACTAACTCCAAACAAAAAAAAAGTGTCAATATCGCAATTAAATTTTTTTCCCGCTCAAAAAAAATTCTTGAAAATAAAATGTGTGTGGATTTGTGTGTTAAAAATGTTTCATTTGAGTTGATTTTATTTTGAGAGTTTGTTGTTGCTTAATAAATTGTTTTCTCGCTACGCAAGTTTCTGCGTAGCTAGGCCCGGTATCTATAAGGCTGGAACACCGGATTCTTCCAGTCGTTTATACAAACTAAATCCCGTATCATTATTTGTGTTTATTATTAGTATTACATGCATTATAAACGACTCCAGTCTATCGTCTCCCTTATGATCATTTCGATAATAAATCTAAGTACGTACAACAATATAAATTTGTGTCAACTCATTCAAACTCAGTCCCAAGCCAACCGGTTGTTTGGAAGAAAGATTATATATTTCATCCTCTGGTAGTTCTGAGAAATGTCATTCGGTCTTCATTTCCTAACGAAAGATTTCGGCGGATCAAGGACACTTGTATAGTGGAGTGTCCTTGGGCGGATTGATAGTGCCAAGAACTTTACACAGTAGTATATACGGTATATTATACCTGAACCGCCCCTTACACCCGCCAAAAATGCATCGCCACCCATTAGAGGATTTACATAAATAATGAATGGCAGACCAACGTTGTTTGAATAATATTTGTATCACTATTATGTGATTTTGAGATTTTCCCCTTCGTAAAAAAAAACATCAAAAAAAAGAGAAAAAAGATGAGAACATGCGGCGAAAGGATTTTTCAACTTTGAATTTGTTTTTCGAAAATATAGCGTGTTTGTAACAAGTCAAACTCTAGGAAACTCAAAGACTCAAAGAAAAAACTTTTGACAAATAACCAAAATGTGTTTAATATAAAGCCATTAAAATCGGATAATTTAATATTGTATTTTTGATCCAAATAACGTGTGAATCTCATGGTAGTAAAGTATGTTTGTTGCCCCGGAGGGGCTTTTGTTGCTTCAAGAAGAGGAGATGCTCGCCAGAAAAATCTTGTTGTTGTTTTTCCCGATCGAGAAAAAAAGGACGTAAAATATAGTTGTATGTTATGTTTTGAAAATCTTTGAATGGAAGCTTACCTTTAAATAGTTATTGTTTTTTCTATCAACGCGCGGAGAAAAATAATTTCGTTAAACTTCGCTCGATTTTCCCCAAATTTTGGTTAATTTTCAGCATATTTTGGGGGAAATTTTCCAAAATCGTGATCCTTTGTGAAGGAGATTTTAAATTTTTGTGATTTTTGGACCCTTTCAGAGACTAATTTTGGAATTTGAGAGACCCTTTGAGAGACTTTTGAGGTATGAAAAAGGGTACCTTATGGTTCGCACATACTCGTCACCTGTTTTGCCTAGGTGCCCCCCCCCCATGGGGCGCAGCACGTAAAAATACCATAAAGATAAAAAGGGAATTTCCCAAAGCAAAAAGGGAATCTCCCATTCATCTCAGATTCATTAATTCTCTAGGGATAAGAAAAAGACACACTTAATACCGGGCTACCATTTAACCGGTATAAGAAGAGTGACAAACAAATGCGCAAAATTGTGAGCTATTTGTCTAACTATCCTTAGGCGTGAAGCTATGAATGCCATCTTCGGTCCCTTTAGGCTCCCTGCGGTGGCAACTATAAGTGTGACTTAGTGCACGTGGATTACTGTCAAGAACGTGAGATTAAGCACGTTTTGCACATTCTCCATGTGGATATATTGTCACAGAAAATTTCCTTACATTATAGTATTGGATTTTCCCCTTAGTGTATACGATGTACATTTTTGGTTTTAGTCAGTTGACAAGTGTTCTCTTTCAAAAGAGCAACAGAGAATTTATTCGATTGATAGTATTTTGTTAAGAGGAATCACGTGCTTTTATGATAAAGATAATAAAGTGATTGGTTTGGTGCTAAATATTGAATTTTGATGCTAATGCTCTTTTTCGTATTGGCATTTACAGTGCTTTGAATGGGAAGCTTTTTATTTTGAGAATATTTACTTTGCTTTGATTCTTCTTTGTCTCGTTTAGGTTTATCGACCATGTACAGATGGAAATTTTAGTCCACTAGTGAGTTAAGCTGTAGTTTTAATTTTTGGACTTAGCTATTTCTTGAGAAACTGTTGCTGAAACGGTTGAAACTGTTACCGCGACTATATCTTGCAACCCCTACCGTGAAAAGCACGACGCCCTGCCGACCAATCCAGATTCTATTCAGCGCGCAATCAACGAAGACAAAAGTAACCATGACGACCATCCAAGATCTCGGATGGAGTTTAAAGTTGATATTTTTATTCCCGTCGTTGAAAACACAACCCAAAAATGTCACCAATGCTTTTTTTAAATAGTCAGTGATAGAGAATCATAACATAAAATCTTTCTATTATTTCGATTCAATTAAAGTGACTTATTTCCATAATCAAAAGTTTAGTAATTACTGTGTTATACATTTGGGGATCATGTAAAAGGTTTCTTTTGAAAGAAACTCATTTCAATTACACTTAGAAGTTTCTGGGGAATTCGTAAATAGTAAACTGCATACGGATACAGTCTGCTAGACATTAATATGGTAATATTTACTCTTCATCTTTGATCTTTTTAAATATTTCCTTTCCAGAAGGAAATATTTGTTAAAACGGTAATTTTTCTTCTCCTTCTTCTTCTTCTTCTTCTCCTCCAAGTCTAACGCTCGGTTTTGGTCAATTTCGTGAGCTTGTACATGAGTCTCTTTTTAAATCAAGCTCCGGCGGTAAAAACAGTAGGATGTTCTTTTTTCGAGGCGGAAGACGACATTTTTCCAAGACACGTCGTAGGAAATATGCGTACGGTGGTCTATTCTCCTTGCCGATCGGAAAACGTCGCCCGGTCCAAAAGCGTATTGTTGATCGGACCATACTGCTTTTTAACAGTCATAACAAAGATGGAGGCAAAAAAGAGACAACAAATGTTGCTCTTTCGCTATTTTTCTTTGGTTTTTGTGGAAGCCCGAAACAGTGTGGTGTTACAACGCTCTTTATTGATTCAGAGGCTAGAAAAATACAAAGAAAGCCTAATTAGAATTTAAAATAAAATAAAAATAGCTAAGTTCCGAATTCCGGAAATCAGTCAGTTCCGGATGGAAAGGGCCAATACCAGAATACGGAAAACTATACGGAACTCCAAAAGTAAAATGGCCCTATGGCTAACAGAGGGCAAATAGAGGCCAGAAATAGAGTATGAAGCCAATACGACCAAAGGACGAAATGTAATGCCCAAAAGACTAACGGTCTGTGACCAGAAAAACGGCTAGGAAAATGACTCCAAGATCGACTAAACAAAAGTCACAGACCAGGTCAAAAGGTGACCAAAATTCAAGGAAAAATCTAAAGAATCCTAGGGAATCTAGTACCAAAAAAATGTACAAAAATAGGAAAAATTACAAGTCAAAAATATAGGAAAAACTTACTGAAACATAAGCTCCAAAGCACTGTGTATGGATGGCTCCACAGGAAATACCAAAATTTATTCTCAAGTAAATCCAAAATGAAAATTCAATTCAATAACTCTAAATGTAACTTTAAAGTTTCTCCAACGAGAAGTGAAAATGGAGTTTCTACAAACTCCTCAAAACGTCTACACGTTCTCATAACAATTTCTAGATTTAATTCAAAAGCAAAAAAGGGCGATAAAAATAGAGAAAATTGTGCATTGGAGCATTAAAAACTAATTAAATTAAACATTAAAACGCGATATCATACGCTAATTCCCAAATGGGAATATAGCTACCAAAACAACATACGTCATAATATGACAAGTCTCTTGAGGCCAATGTTATCATGGCCGCAACACATGGCTCCTCTCATATGATTCGCGATCATATGATTACTCCAAATCGGATGGCTCCTCGTCGGGGGTCGAACACTCAATCAATAACACTAATTTTGTTATTGGTCGTCTGTAAACATTTTTCCCAATTCGACAGTCTACCGAACGTACTGTGCCAGTGTCGTCTGGATACACCTTTTCAATCGTTCCCATCGGCCAATCGTTTCGTGTGTTTGTTAGTGTGTTGTCCTTTAGTAGGACTATGTCTCCAGATCGAAAATTCCTTTCTTTGGTTCTCCATTTGGTGCGGTGCTGCAATTGAAAAAGATACTCTTTCCTCCACCGCTCCCAAAACTCGTTTGCTAAGAATTGAATTCTTCTCCATCGTTTGCGAGAATATAAATCGGATTCGTCGAACTCTCCTGGTGGTGGTAAGACGACTTTGCTTTTCATGGTCAGCAAATTCATAGGTGATAGTGCCATTGGTTCTGTTGGGTCGCTTACGGTGTCGACAGTTAATGGTCTTGAGTTGATAATTGATTCTACTTCGACAAGCAGTGTTGTGAGGGTTTCAGTGTTGAGACTTGGTCCTTGAGATTTCAAGAGTGCAGCAAGGATCCTTCTGATACTTCTGATGTGACGCTCCCACACACCACCCATATGACTTGAGGCTGGGGGATTGAATTTCCAAATCCAATCACCGTCTTGCTCGTTCATGTATTTTGCAATTCTTTCGTGGTCCATTTCTGAGATAGCCTTCTTCAACTCTCTTTCGGTGCCAACGAAGTTAGTTCCATTGTCTGAGTGCATTGAACGAACTTTTCCTCGTCTTGAGATGAATCTTCTTAGAGTCATGATGAATGTGTCGGTTTCTAAGCTGGATGATACTTCAAGATGAACAGCTCGTGTTGAAAAGCACGTGAAGATAACTCCATAGCGTTTTAATTCCCTCCTCAGCTCTTTGACGATGAATGGTCCGAAGAAATCCACCCCAACGTAAGTGAATGGTGGAGATTCGACAACTCTTGCTTTTGGTAGATCAGCCATGATCTGATTGGATGTTGATCCTCTGAGGTAACGACAAATGACACAATGATAGATAATTTTTCGAACAAAGGTGTTTCCATTGACAACCCAGAAACCATGATTTCTCAATTCGTGAAGTGTGTGTAGACGACCTCTGTGAGCACACTTCTCGTGACACCATCGAACGATTGACTCAGATAACTCATGATTCTTCGGTAATAGAATAGGGTGTCTCAGTTGGAAGTCTAGGTTGGATCTCCGCAATCTTCCACCAACACGAAGTACTCCTGACTCATCAATGAAGGGATTGAGACTGGAAATTGGGCTGTGTTCTGAGACATGGTTTTGCTTCTGCAAGGCTGCAATTTCGTCTGCAAATTTTACTTGCTGGGTGGTGGTGATGACGAGCCTTTCTGCTCCATTTACTTCTTCAATGGTGGGATGAAGCGATCTTTCGATGTTTGGAGCTTTACAAATGATGCGTACGAAACGTAAAATTAATGCTACGATACGACATAGCCTTTTCCAATTTGAGATCTGCTTGATTAACCTCAAAGACACATTATTTGTTGCATCTTTGATCATGATTGCGTTCACTTTCTTTAGTTCTGTATCGTTTGCGTCTAGCTTGGTCGAGGGCTTTGATTTCTTCCACATACTTTCGTCTTGCCAGAGGAATTTTGGCCCATGTATCCACATTTCGATCTTGTTTGCATCTTTGGTAGAAATTCCTCTTGAGGAGATGTCAGCTGGATTGTCAGTCGTTTTGATGTACCTCCAGGCTTCAAGGTCAGTAGATGAATGAATAGTTTGGACACGATTTGCCACAAAAGTTTTGAATCTCTTGGTAGTGTTGTGGAGATAGCTCAAAACCACCTCACTGTCGGTCCAGAATACATGTTTGGCATCTTTGATTTGTACTTCTTTCTCGACAAGATTGCAGATCTTTGTGGACAATACTCCTGCTGTCAGCTCAAGCCTTGGTATTGATACAAATTTAATTGGTGCAACACGTGATTTGCCAATTACCAAGGAACAATGGATTTCTCCTTCTTGGTTGATTTGTCTCAAGTATGTCACTTGTCCATATCCTCTCTCAGAAGCATCTGAGAAGTGGTGGAATGATTTCTCAACTGGTGTACCGAAGTCTTCTGGCTGATAACATCGTGGTATGCTGATCAATTTGATATCTTGAAGGTCTGAATACCATTTTGTCCAATCGGTTGCAATATCCTCTGGAATTTGATCATCCCAGCCATGTTGCATCTTGCACAAAGTTTGGAGAATAAGTCTTCCTTTCAGGATGAATGGTGATATCAATCCAAGAGGGTCATAGATGCTGCTTATCATAGACAACATTCCTCGTCTTGTCAAAGGTTTCTGCTTCAATTCTGTCAGATCGAATTTGAACACGTCATCAGTGAGATTCCAGGACACACCGAGTGCTTTGTCAGTGAGTCCACCCAGTAGGGATGCATCCTTGAGTGACGATCCAAGATCCTCTTTTGGTAGAGAATTGAGCACGGTTTGACTGTTGGTTACGAACTTTACGAGGTTGAATCCTCCTCGTTTACATAGCGATTTGACACCCTGTATCATTTTAATGGTTTCTTGTTCGTCATCTTCTGATTTCAACATATCATCGACGTAGAAATTGTTGAAAAGAATGTTTCGTATCTTGTCGGGGAAATCTTCTTGATTGTCGATGGTTGTTCTTCTGAGTGCATAACTTGAACAGCTTGGTGATGATCCTGCACCAAAGACGTGGACGTTCATTTCGTAGTCGATAGGTGTTGTAGTTAGATCGTTGTCTTTCCACCAAAGGAAGCGAAGAAGGGATCGTTGGTGTTCAGGAACAAAGACTTGGTAAAACATAGCTTGGATGTCTGCCATTACTCCAATCCGACCTTGACGAAAACGTGACAGAACTCCAACAATTTGATTGGTCAAGTCTGGTCCGGTTAACAATTGTTTATTCAGTGATTGATTCTGGAACTTAGCTCCACAATCCAGGACGACTCGGACCTTCTCTGGTTTTCGTGGATGATACACTCCATGGTGAGGAAGATACCAAACTTGCTTGTCATCTGGTAATGGTTTGGCGATTCTTGCATGACCATTCTTCAATATGGTATCCATAAACGTCATGTAGTGGTCGAAAAAGGTAGGGTTGCGTTCAAGTTTTCGTTTGAGACTTGCTAATCGTCTTTCTGCAACGCGTCTGTTGTTTGGTAAGTTGCTTTCTCCATCTCTGAGTGGTAATGGTAGTTGGATGCAATGTTTGATTGCTTCATGAGCTTCAGCTGTGGTGTACTTCATCAGTCTTGTCAGCCTTCCTCTAGGATTTGGGATTTTCGATTCAACTGCTTCCTTGAAAACAGAGATAAAATGTGCATAGTTGAGTGGATCTCCATCGTACGATTCCACGTCCACACGTGGTGCCTCTTGTTGTTTCAACATGGCAAATAGTAGATCGTTCGTCGACAGCGGTTCAGGAGACGTCCTTTTCGGTGACGTAATTGGTGAATAAGTCTCCATAATATCATCCATCGATGCAGCCTGAACTGGTAAGCTTGAATGTTGAAATGGTTCTGTGTTAATTGATGTCATGGAATGGCGGGGATGTGATATCGCAGTCGGATTTTGCTTGGCTTGATGCATGTAAATCGATGGGTACAATTTTGTCTGTTTGGAACATTGAGATGCCGCAGGTGGCTCCTGCATGGCTTGGGTATTGACGGGTGATTGGTACATCCTTGACTGATCAATGTTGAATGTCGCCTCAGGTGGGTCCGGCAAGGCTTGTTTGATTGACGATAGGTGTCTCCTTGATGGATCAAAATTTATTGATGCCGCAGGTGGCTTCTGCATGGCTTGTCTACTGGTTGAAGATTGATGCGTCTTTGGTTGATCAAAGCGTGACGCCGCAGGTGGCTCCTGCATGACTTGTCTGCCGATTGACGGTAGGAGTGTCGACGATTGATCAAGGTGTGACGCCGCAGGTGGCTCCTGCATGGCTTGTTTGCTGGTTGAGGATTGATGCGTCTTTGGTTGTTCAAAGCGTGACGCCGCAGGTGGCTCCTGCATGACTTGTCTGCCGATTGACGGTAGGTGTGTCGACGATTGATCAAGGTGTGACGCCGCAGGTGGCTCCTGCATGGCTTGTTTTCTGGTTGAAGATTGATGCGTCTTTGGTTGATCAAAGCGTGACGCCGCAGGTGGCTCCTGCATGACTTGTCTGTAGATTGACGGTAGGTGTGTCGACGATTGATCAAGGTGTGACGCCGCAGGTGGCTCCTGCATGGCTTGTCTTCTGATTGGCGATAGAGTCTTTGATGGATCAATGATTGTTGGTGCCGCAGGTGGCTCCTGCTTTGCTTGACTTGTGTCAGTTTGATCTTCATTCGAGGTTCTTGTACGAAGCACATCAATCCTTGCTGAAGATAATGCTATCTGACGTTGTAGTGTCAGTTCCTTTGTCCTTTGAGCATGGTCATATTCTTCTTCGATGAATTTTGACTCTGCTAGAAGTTCGGCTCGTTTGATCTCTTCTTCAAGCAGTTGATCAGAAAGTTGACTATGTCTCGATCTTGGTGAACTCCATGTTGGTGATGTGGATCCTGACTTCTTCGACGATTTGGAAGAGTGAGTGGATTTTGACAACTTGGAAACCATTGAAGAACTTGAAGAATGTGACGATCGTAAGGATTTAGGTGACCTTGATGATCGTGATGATTTAGAAGATTTTGATGATTGTGATGATTGCAAAGATTTACGTGATGGTGCAGTGCTTCTTTCTTCTTCTTGAAGATTTAATGTCTGTATTCTGTCGTAAACTGACTGTTTTACGACATTGATTTGATCATCAACTGTGGTAAACCAATACTGGTCTTCAGCCTTTTCGTGTGGGTCGAGTAACTCGTTCAGCTCATTGTGAGTGCCCTCGAAAGTTAATGCTGTCTCGTTGTACTGTTGAAGTCGACTCTTGATAAGACTTTGATCCAGCAGGGCTAATGTTTCCATCATAGACTTGCCTCGTTTCTCTAATCTGTTGAGAAGTCTTTTTCGTTCAGCAAATAAGTGTTGAATGCGTGATTTCTTACCCTTCTCAGTTAGTTGTCTTTCTCTTTTTGGGTAGCGACGTGTTGGGGATAGAGCTGTTGCACCAAGTAAAAGCGATCCTGTTTCATCATCTTGAGATGGTATGCTCTGTTTGTCATCAGGTTCCTCGACAACTTGGGTACCTGCGCGACTAGCATCTCCCTCATCTCTAGGTTGATTGACTTCTATGGCGGTCTGGTCAACTTCTATGGTGGTACGGTCAACATCTGTGGCGGTACGGTCAACATCTGTGGCGGTACGGTCAACATCTCCATCTCCATTGTGAACTCCAACGAGTTCTAGGGGACGATCGACATCGTCTCCATTCATTCTTATGTTTCACTTTGTGGAAGCCCGAAACAGTGTGGTGTTACAACGCTCTTTATTGATTCAGAGGCTAGAAAAATACAAAGAAAGCCTAATTAGAATTTAAAATAAAATAAAAATAGCTAAGTTCCGAATTCCGGAAATCAGTCAGTTCCGGATGGAAAGGGCCAATACCAGAATACGGAAAACTATACGGAACTCCAAAAGTAAAATGGCCCTATGGCTAACAGAGGGCAAATAGAGGCCAGAAATAGAGTATGAAGCCAATACGACCAAAGGACGAAATGTAATGCCCAAAAGACTAACGGTCTGTGACCAGAAAAACGGCTAGGAAAATGACTCCAAGATCGACTAAACAAAAGTCACAGACCAGGTCAAAAGGTGACCAAAATTCAAGGAAAAATCTAAAGAATCCTAGGGAATCTAGTACCAAAAAAATGTACAAAAATAGGAAAAATTACAAGTCAAAAATATAGGAAAAACTTACTGAAACATAAGCTCCAAAGCACTGTGTATGGATGGCTCCACAGGAAATACCAAAATTTATTCTCAAGTAAATCCAAAATGAAAATTCAATTCAATAACTCTAAATGTAACTTTAAAGTTTCTCCAACGAGAAGTGAAAATGGAGTTTCTACAAACTCCTCAAAACGTCTACACGTTCTCATAACAATTTCTAGATTTAATTCAAAAGCAAAAAAGGGCGATAAAAATAGAGAAAATTGTGCATTGGAGCATTAAAAACTAATTAAATTAAACATTAAAACGCGATATCATACGCTAATTCCCAAATGGGAATATAGCTACCAAAACAACATACGTCATAATATGACAAGTCTCTTGAGGCCAATGTTATCATGGCCGCAACAGTTTTTATGCTTTCATGAGTTGAATTGGATCATGTTTTTTGTACGATTGTCTGGATTTGATGTTTCGTTTACATACTCTTGGTGTGAGAGATACAATCTCTTATCTTGATGGTCTTGGAAAAACAGGACATTTTGTTGTCAACTTTCACAACAAGCTAACTTCAAATTTTGCCTGTATATTTACCTCCTAAAGTGATTGTGGATAAATCTGACCATGTTATACCTGGAAAAAAAGTTTGAACTCACTTTTATGGTATGCACCACCCAATGCGCAATGGTCAGATGGCGATGGTTGGTGATGAACTATGATTTAGCTAGCTTTGAGCTAAAAATTTAAACATGGAGCAAAATTGACTGGTTAATGATTGAATTTCCCTTGGTGTTTTTATCTAAAACAATGAATTAACTGGTTAGTGACAGTTAGTGAAAACTCTCTTAGTGGGGGGAATTCTGTTGCGGTTCACAGAACTGTAATTTCAAACTTTTTAAGCTGATATATATAACCGGAACACCTTGGTCAATATGAAGAATGTTAACTCTTAAAATTTTGATTGTATTGAATATGGAATTAAACAATTGGAATCATTGTCTTGAACTTGGTACTTGGAGATTTTCTTCCCCATGCATTTATAATGTGGAAAACTTTGGTCGTGGAGATTTTTTCCCACGTGCGTTTTAAACGTGGAAACTTTTGTGAATTTGGAGATTTTCTCCCCCGTGCATTTAAAACGTGGAAAACTTTGGTTGTGAATTTGTAGATTGTTTTCCACATGCGTTTAAAGGCAAAAGGTTGAAACTTTTGTTATAAATTTGGAGATTTCTTACATGTGCAATTAAACGATGGAAAACTTTTGTTATGAATTTATTTTCTTCAATGCGCGTTGAAAACGTGGAAAACTTTATAAATTTGGAGATTTCTTACACGTGCATTTAAAAGATGGAAAACATTTGTTATGAATATATATTTTCTTCAATGTGCCCTAAAACTTGACATTTTCTTCCACATATGCATTTAAAAAATGAAGAAAACTTTAGTGTCAATTGACAATTTTTTCAAGTGATTTCCTGGCCTGGCATGACAACTTTTTTCCTTTTTGTCATTCTTTCATTTCAGATATTTCCCCTTTTTGGCTACCTTAAAGGAAGAAATTTTGGCGGGAACTTAATTTTGTGGATTTGGCGGATTTGTTCGAAATCCACCAAATTAAGTTCCCGCCAAATTTAATTTATTCCGTCATCCGCCAAAATAAATTCCCGCCAAATTTAAATTGTTCTATTTATTCCCCCAAATGTGTGTTATTTCAGGCTTTAAAACGGGTTTTCCTTTTTTAATAGCGTTTTTCGGACAAAATGTCCTTCATCTGCAAAATTAAATTCCCGCCAAATATAATTTTTCAAGTTAACCGCCAAATTAAATTCCATCTGAAAAAACTTTTTCGGCCTATCCCAAGGCCTTTTGATGTGTTCAATAACACAACACTCTACTCAGCGGGTGCGACGCCGGGTGACGGCTAGTATAATACTAATATCCAACTAAAGTCCACCTACTCTCGGGTACCTAATAGCCGGGGGGATTGGAATAAGCGGGGGGGTTGGAAAAAATCTCAAAACATTTTGAAATAAAAATGTCCTGGGCGGCAAATTTTTTAAAAGGAGGCTAATACAGCAGAATTGGGACAAAAAAGGGAACTTTCAAAAACATTTTCCCAAAAATTAATAGGCAGGGGGGGATGGAATAAGAATGTCCTGGGTGGAAAATCTTCGAAAAATTAATTAGCGGGGGGGAGGGGCTATTATAGGTACCCGAGAGTAACGAAAATTAAAGGTTGTCTAGCCAATTTGGTTTCTGCATTGTTATTCTCAGTCGAGTTCAGCTTGGATATACTCCGTAATCCGTAGGTTTGAACCTTAGTCATCTTAGGAATAATCCTGCAAATACTAGCAATTACATAAACGAATTTTGAAATTCTTGGGGACTTGTGTTGCTTGATGTTATCTGAGATAAAGCACTTTGAAATCTTTTGAGGACATCAATAATTATTTTATCATTTGTAAAGGAAATATTTATCCGCATCTTTGCGGCTCTTGTTTACAGTTGATTAGATTGACACATGCGCGATAAAATTTATATTATTGGTCTTCAGAGGTTGAAATATTCTCAACCTCTGATACCCAAAGGTATGCAACCCCAGTTTGCAGAGTGTGGCACGTTTTATCGAGATCTCCAGTGCACAACTCGGAAAAAGTCGAGTGCAGGTGCAAAATTTGAGGTTTTCAGGTGCAAGAGCAGTCGGGTTTTTAACCCCAAGTGCGCTGAGTTTTGCTATTTTCTCCTCAAGTGCAGCTAATTTTAGCATTTTTGGCCTTTTTGGGCCAATTTCGAGGTATAGGTGCACCTTGTCCGGACCAAAATTTATCAGGTGCGCTCTTCCAGTGCAGAACTTAGTAATTCCTTAATAATTTTCCTCGAGCGTAGCCTTGCAATACTCTGCAAACTGGTTGCAACCCAGAGTGTATCGTTATTTATAAGAAGAACATTTATAAGAACATAAGCCTTCGATATGGCCAAAAATGTTAAGAACATGTAAGAACATTTTAGGGCTTGTGGACTCTAAAACACCCAATTTCTATGGTTGCACAAAAAAACTCACAAAATGGCAAAATTAAGAACATTTTTGGCTCAAATCTCAAACAGTTTAAGAACAGATCCGGAGGCTTCGAAAATATTGGATCTTCTTAATGTTTATGCTCTAATAACAAGGGTATTTAAAGGTTTTGTCTTTAAATAAGAGTGATATCGTTTGCTTACTCATCAACTTTAATTCACAAGCTTTTTCACATTGGATTGACACGTATGTGGAGCAAGATTGGTCAGAAAGAGGAAAAGAAAAATTTTTTTTTGCTTATATCAGCATAATGATAAAACCTTTAAGTAACAACAGGAAATCTTCTGTGTTTTCATTAATTTTTCTGCATGAAATAACATAGGCTGCACACATCCCCTCTGATAAGTTTTGATATATATCAAAAATAATTTGGGGATGCATGCAGCCTAGAAAGAGGCCCCCCCCAGCGGACCCAAATTTCACGCATTCACGCAAAAATTTTTCGCAATTCACGCATCCACGCAAGTTTTTCTCGAAATTCACGCAAACCAAATTTTTTGGGGAATCGGGGAAATTTTCGGAAAAATCGGGGAAAATGTCAAAAAATAGAGGTCTTGCACATTTCGCTAAGTTACGTAATTTACGTAATTTCCGCCATTATGGAGTAAAACGTTCGATTTGCATAAAAAAGTATGACTGTACTGGAGATATTATTCGACCGGATCTGGTCATGCACTTGAGGAAAACTTAACTCAGTAGTGATTTTTTCCTGTAGACCTGACTATAAAACACCGTGCTTGATAGCGTCATAAGAAGCCCCCACAAATGGAAAGCGTTACGTAATTTTTCAACTTTAATCACATGCCATCACGCAAAATATTTGATTCTTCTAACTAACGATCGTTTAGAAAAGGTGAAGCTTCTGCAGTTAACGGATCGCGATAGTAAGTGAAAAGATATGCGCCGCAGGCGAATTTTTGTACAAAAAATAGCTTAAACATTATCAAAAATAGGTCAAACAAACTCGAGTATGACACCATGATGCTTAGCTCAGGGGTAAGGAGGCACAACCATGGTTTACGCAGAGAGGAAATTTTTGCATTTCTGTCACTCGCGTTTGGCTAAAAATGCTCTCTTTAACACCATTGAAAAAGAATGTAGTCTAAATTCGTTAGAGGCAAGGTACGATCGCTTGATAGCTTGTAAAATGAGGTAAAAGAATGAACATTTGTTGCGAGCGAAGCGATCAAAAAAATTTCAAAAGAAAGGTTTTAATCAGAGCTCGCGAATTAATTTCCTAACGTGGAGGGGCCGAAAACATAGTGACTAAGGAGGCGCAACCATGTTTTGCGCCGACAGGAGAAAATTTCTATTTTAACCCTCTGATGTGCTTAAATACGACTCCATTTCAGACTAATTTTGCCAAGAAATCAGGTTATCGAAAGTCTACATCATGGGTAAAAATTTCTTTAAAATAAGTTTCTTTTTATTTGCAAAAACGTAGTGAAGTCATGACCGCCTCCTGCCCCCAGTGGCTTTGGCCCTGGCTGGCCCTGGCCCTGGATCACTCGTCATGCATAACCATGGTTTCAAGGGGGCAAATTAGAGTTATTTAAGATTCGAGGGCCAATACATGTTTGGCCCGAGCGAAAAAATCTGGAAATTTAAGGTGTCTAGATTGCAAGAAAGCGCCTCTAAATCATGAATCGTTTTATAAAATAGAGAATTAGAAAGTTGCTGATTTTTTTGTGCACTTTCACCTGCCATCCTTTGAATTTGGGATAGGTGCGCACCTTGGGGTTTTCTACAAACTGTAAAAAGGAAAAATTCACGCGTTCACGCAAAAAACAGGGCAGATTCACGCATTCACACAATAGAAATATGGATTTTCACGTTCACGCACGTTTTTTCAATTCACGCATTCACGCAATTTTTTTTCGATTTTCACGCATTCACGCAACCAAAATAGCCCATTCACGCATTCACGCAAACCGCTGGGGGGGGGGGCCCTAGAAATGACATTGGAAGATTTAAAGACCTACTTCCTCTCTCTACCGTGCTTTGTTTACAAATTGGAATCAATGCTGAATGTATGTTCTATGCGTAAAA
The DNA here is from genome assembly GCF_902728285.1 of Clytia hemisphaerica. NCBI lineage: Eukaryota > Metazoa > Cnidaria > Hydrozoa > Leptothecata > Clytiidae > Clytia > Clytia hemisphaerica. The sequence continues at coordinate 22,230 of NW_027103734.1, read as the reverse complement.
AATGAAAAACATCTAAAATTTAAATATTTCCTGAAATGAAGAACAGTGGACGATTGTGTTTACAGTATAGAACATAGAACATACTAAACGCAGGATGGGAAGTCGTTGCAATGCTTTTTGACGTCAATTTAAATTAAAAGTAGAAACCTAACGATTTGTTGACAACAGTTGGGTGGCTGTTGAACGTTTTTGCCACGGAAAGTCATGTGACATCTTTTTCAACCAATAAGATTTAATAATTTCGAGGGTAAAACAAACACTATGGTTTAACTCACTAAAAGATTATGTTTACTGAAAACACATAATTAATCTTTAAAGTAAGTGTTCTGTTGTACCCCAGTTCTGTCGTCATGTCGGCGAAGAATTATCTTGCTGACTTTGGTCTGGCACATAACTGGCACATAGCTCTTCAGTTGACTCTCGCTTATTCAAACTTCTATTGATCGAATCTTTTTATTATTCAACGTTCCCGTCAAAGAACGTCCCCTCTTTACATACATACTTTCTATAAATTAGTTCTCTCTTTATTTCGAACAGATAACATTACCCGGGCATTACCCGTTCGATCTCGAATTAGAGAGAGTCAATTGTAGCTTCCCAGCTGGTACACAACGTTTTTTTCGAAGTTTATATAACGTTCACAACGTCCATTCAACGTTAGGTGAACGTTGAAACAACGTTGTGTGCCAGCTGGGTTCTACCAATTCGTTCTTTTCAATTTAGAATCGTTCTATCAATAAATAAATAGCAATAAAATTTTCAAAGATGACACCAAAACAACCAAACGCAGAAAGTAGCGATCACTCAACAGAAGACAGTAAAACTCTCATGTTGGGTAGTGAAGACAAAGAGGGGGCTCAAGATGTAGAATCCAAAAGCAATCAATCCAAATACAAGTGGTATCATATCAATCAAAATGCAACCCCATCTAAATGTGCTTATTTCTTTGAATGTGCTCGTAGGATTGGCTATCAACCGAATCTAGTGATGTTTTTGACTAGTATTGGTTTGAATAAAGCTGAAGCTGGATTCATTGTGGGTCTAAGGTATGTTTTTGGTTATTTGTTTATCAGCTAGGATAGAACGACACTTGGGGGGGGGGGGTTCACTTTTACGGTATGACGGTATTGGGCCTTTTTACCCCCGGTAAATCGGTATTACGAGAAAAAAACGACGGGATTACGGTATTTCATTTTCTACCGGTATCGGTAAATTGCCTGTTTTTTTGTCGGTATTTCGATATTTTTATCAATAAAAAACGGTATTTCGGTATTAACCTTTTAGTTTCTTCATGAGTTTCATGCAGAAAAGTCTATTCCGCTATTTTAACCAGTAAAATTTTCTTGCTCCCTTCGCTCGCACAATCTTGGATGTCCTATTGACTTATTGTCATGGTAAGGTTATTCAAAATAAGCAAAACTTTACGATATCTAAACAAATATTTTCGTTTTTTTTCTGCGGGCGCATTTTTTTAATGACAACTTTTGTAATGCAAATACTGCATCCAACGAATGAGTCTAGATAAAATTTTCTCCGTCAGCACTAAATGATATGGTCGTCTATCCGTATTCACTTATATTGCTACTACAATACAATACACTGATACTGCAGAGACAGTAAAGGCGGTATTTACTCCTTCAATAATTAGTAAAAGTAGGTAGTTCTAAAAATATCTTGTGCAGCATCGAACGATTAAAAAATAGTTAACATCATGATGCATATTTTTGCCAACAAATGGTCAGTGTTAAATAAAATCAAAAATTGTGTGACCAAACAAGGCATACTTGGCTAACAATAGCGTATTAGGGCCGTTTTTCAATAACAAAGGAGAGCGAAAATTGTCGAAAAATTTTCGCGCTCGCTTCGCTCGCGTTCTTATTTCCTTTTTAGTTTCTTTCCTCCGATAGGGGGGTTAAACTTTAGAATTCGCCTCCTCTAGTTGCACCACAGCGGCACCTCTATGAAGCCTGTGTTGAAGTCTACGGCTTCTCAGACCATGATTGGCCCAAACCTCGATTTTAAATTAATTTTTAATATAAAAGACATCTTACGGGTCTGCGAGGAAGAAATTATTGGGGGAAAGGCTTAATTTTGCATTTGCCTCCCGTAACAAGCAAGTAATTTTGGCGCGGCAGACCTAAAATATTGCTTTATGAAAGCTCAAATAGCTGTAAAAGAGGCCTTAAAAAGTCGACGATATCGAGAATAAGGTCACAAAAGTAGCAAAAAACTTTATATATTGGTGAAAATGTTTGGTATAAGAATAGGTCAATCTGTTTAAAAGAGACCATAATGCATAAAAAGGTTACTCGGGTAAATTAATGCGTGTCCAAATTTTCGTTAATCTTTCGGAGGCAATTCCACCCCTCCTAGCATTATAAATTATACCTTTAAAGAAGCGCATTACGATGTAGAACATGAAAATCGGTGTTACTTAAATTTAGATTTTGCCAATTTTGCGAAAAACCGCAAAAACCAAAAAATGCTGACGTCAGCAAAACTTGTTCTTTAAATAACTCCAGTTTAGCCCAATAAGGTCACAATCGTTTAACCAAAGATGTAAAAGCAAAATTGGTGCGTGAACGTGAAAATGGTTTTTTTTGCGCGTGAATACGTGAATTGGTAAAAATTTGTGCGTGAATACCTGAATTGAGGGTTGACTGGGGGGCCTCATAAAGTACAAGACTTGTTTGTACAGTTTCTAATTTGTTACTATACAATAGATTTGATAACTGAAAATTCATTATTTTCGAAAAAAAAACTTAAATATTATATCGGTATCGGTATTAGGCTTCCTTCACCGACGGTATTACGGTATTTGACCCAAAATTTTGTCGGTATGACGGTATTTAAGACCCCTGAAACCCCCCCCACACTTAACCTACTTTGTTTACTTGTATTTGGGCTACAAGGGGAAACATGTTAGGTCAAGTGATTCACCCCTGTCTCGCTACCCTTAAAAGGCATATTATCTTCCCGGTTACAGGTTGTCCTTTTGATTTAGGAGCTAAGCTTTCCTTGAATCTCTTCATGACAATGAACTTTTATTTTCTAGTTTTTGCTTCTCTGAAATGGAACAGAGGCTTGCGTATAAAATTCAACAATTACTCTTTACACTTTCACATTTATCATAGGATGATTGGTATGATTTTAGGAGGACCATTTTGGGGATTGATCGCTGATAAATGGCATTGTCACCGTATTGTGATTCTCTTGATGTGCATCACATCTCTATTGACCATCTCCACTCAACCTTTTGTTGGACTGCATTTTGGAAACCCTGAAACCAACAAATGTCCTTACGTTGAAGACACTGCTTTAAGTAGTATGAACGTGTCCTATGGTGCTGTGAATGAGACTGGATATGTATATAACAGGACTGTGGCGACAGCCTTACCGAAGTCAAATGAAGATAATGAAAACATAGAATCAAACAGATTTGGGACATTCTATTTCGTTATGGTTCTCATCAACATTGGTGTGTCTTTTGCAGAAGGAAGCGCTTTAGCGTTCGTCGATACTGGCACTTTGCGACGTAGTCAACTGGCACCTGGAGATCGGCCCTTGACGTACGGTCGCCAACGCATGTTTGCAGCCCTTGGAGCTGCGTTTGGGATCTTTTCCACCAATTTAGCTGTTGATTTCTTTCCAACTGCAAATATCACATGCTACGCTGGCATATTTGGCGTTTATGTTTTCTTTACTCTCTGCTATGGTGCATCGTCGATTACGCTTTTCAGAGGTGTTTCTTTCAAAAGTAACCACGAGGAGGAAAATAAAGAAGAAGATGAACAGACCTTGCAACAGAAAGAGAATGGAGAAGAAGGAACAACAAACAAAACGAAAAAGAATTTACGTAAAACTCTTATCAAAACATTGTTCCAGTATGATGTTATCTTTTTCTACTTGACCACGTTTGTGAGTGGACTTGAATATTCACAATTCACCAGCTTCTTGTACCCATACCTCCGTGAAATGGACGCGCCATCCATCCTCTTAACCTTATCAGTGGTAATTTCTAATCTTGCGTCGGTAGTTGGTTTCGCGTTTTGTCAAGATATCATTCACAAACTCGGTGGTACATACAGATCCTTTGCTTTTGTGTTTTTAATGTATTTTGTACGCTACTTTGGTATTGGATTCATCCAAAACCCATGGGTAGTCCTCATTTTCCAACCTTTACATGCTGTCTCAGCTACCTTGTTTATTGCTACTGGACTTACACATCTAAAAGCTACAAGCCCTCTACCAGTAATAACCACTTTGATTTCTTTGTTTAACACAACTCATTATGGATTAGGAACAATTATAGGTTCAAGTATCAGTGGAATCATTTATGAGAAATATGGTGGACGAACATTATTTAAAAGTACATCAATGTTAGCTTTAGTTTGGTTATTGGTGTTGATTGTTTATATCGTGTTGGTGGTGAGAAAAAGAGAACGAAAAGAGAAAGAAAGAACTGGAAAAACTAACGGTTTATTGTTGATGGAACCTGTTCAAGATAAAAACATTAAGGAGGAAAAAGCGTAACTTTTTTTAACACATTTATGCTGCTGGTATTATTCAGATATATAAAGTAAAAATTTGGAGATTTCATATTTCACAGAAAAGTGCTACCAAGGGGTATTTTGGGTTCCATATCATCCAAAAGACCTCTTTCTCCCTTTGACTTGAAATCTGACAACCTTCTTAACCTAAGGTTGAACTACCACTGGTGTAAAAATGAACGTTGTAGCATAAGTAGAAAAAAGCTCAATTTATGCAATCGCAAATTTAACCGCTAAAAATCGCAAATTTTTCAACAAAAAATACATTCAAATATAGCGCTTTTGAGTCTCTAAAATAAGCAAAGTTTTTGCAATTATATTTGACTATCAAAAGTAACAGGCATTCTTGTTTCCACTGTCAATTATATCTGGATAGATTTTAGTATAGTTTTCTTGAAAGTTTTTAGTAGACATTTATACTTTTAGATTTTTATAATCAATTAATATTCATCATATATTCAAGAAAATATTCAATTTACCATGAAAAACGTACAAGATTTTTTATTTTGATTAAATTAAACTCTTAAATCTTATTTTTCTTTTCCGGCCAAGTGGTAAAGTTCCAAACTTGGCGAGATTATATCAAAGAGACAAAGATGTGATTTAATTTTTCTGCTGTGTTTTCTTTAGAATACAAGTTTTTTTGTAAGAACAAACTATATAAGAACATAAGACTTCGATGGCCAAAAATTTTAAGAACATGTTAATAAGAGCATGTTATGGCTTTGCGGACCCTAAAACACCCAATTTCTCAGGTAAATGGACCAAATATGCTGAAAATAACAACTTTAAGAACATTTTTAGGCTAAAAACTCAAAAGTTAACCCTATTCGGCCTAGGGGGGGGGGCCGTTTCTGTTCGGAGGTCAAATTATTGGTAATAGCTCCTGAAGTAATAGAGCATGAAATTTTCTGTAAATTCCTAACTTTTATTTAGCTTCAAAATAAAAAAAAATTTGACACCTAGAAATTTTCAGCATGATGACATTTCTGACAGTAAGGTGTCACAAAAATTGACACTTTTCCCAATACAAATTTATTTTTAATGTCAAATTAAAAATAAAAACCGTAATTTATTGAATGTTTAGGATAAAATAAGCATTTTAAACTCAGGCAACTTTTTTCTAAAGCCTTTGTTAGAATACAGTAGCTATTTATAAGAACAAAGGAAATTTTCTGTTTTTGCTCACTTTGGGCATGATGAGTGACGTCATCAAAAAAATTTTTTGTCAAAGGTTACCTTATGTGACAAGGATCTTGTGTGCCAAATTTCATCCAAAAATACCCACTAGATCAAAAGTTAAGGGGTGGTACAGAAAAAGCTCCCCCCCCCCACTAGTTCTAAACCGCCCCCATGAACATTTTGAATATTCTTGTAATAGTGGCCAAGAGAGATCATAGAAAGAACAAAGAGCCACTTTATAAAAACCTATCGAATCTCCCTTCTGTAGGATTTTTTCTGCCAATCGGGGTAAAAATAACAGACTAAAACTCGATGGGAATTGATATTATATTGTTATTGCTGAGAATTTGAATTCTTTTTTTTTTTCAAGTCAGAAAATTCAGTGGGGATGGGAAGAATAGCGCAATATTTTGCAGTTAGGATTTGTTTACCTGGTAATTGTTAGCAGGGATAAAAATCGGAGTCTAATTTTCAATTGGGGACGATATTTTGGGAGGGGTCCCACCAGAAGGGGGAGTAATAAAAGAAAGAGGTAAATCTTTTACTAACATTTAACAATAAAATTATTTATTTACATTTAATATTCAAAATGGGCTAAAGGGGTTGACTCTAAAAGTAGTGTTGGTAATTGACTGTTGTGATTCCTTAAAGTTTCCCTGTCCGCTTACTATCTTTTGAGAGGTGTTACTTTAACTTTTGTGATGAAAACACTTCCTTTTTACAGTTAGTCACACTAGGAAATCTAGCTTTCAGAAAAAACAACATTAGTCATCTACAGGATGTATTTGCAATAACAAGGATGAGAGTTACCTGAATCAAGTTCGCAAGACAATTAATTAAAACTTGAAAGTTTGAAACAAAATAAAACGTGCAGCAGCCAAAATCAACCAACCAAAATTTGTCGTTCAATTCCCGAGACAGCGCTTCGATTTTTAAGGCCTGGTTTATACGCTAAAGTAAAAATAATCCCGCATATGTAAATGGGTCATTATTTGAGGTCCGGCAAAATTTCCGGGAAACCGCCTATCCGGTGGTGCGCGGATCTAGGTGGGTTCCGCCCCCCCGTAGATCTTTTTCTTGGGAAGTTGATCTTCAAATTAGTTTTCGAGGTTGGCTTGGCTCAAATTTTTTCATCTATGGCTCAAATTTAAGGCAATTTCTCAAAGTTTTTGAAAATGTTAATTTCATTAAAAAGCGCCGGGTTATTTTTTCATGAATCCCTTTAGAAGTTTTGCGCCGCATTTTTTTGCTTGAGAGTCAAGTAAACAATATAGCGCTTTCGCAGCATTAATCTTTGATACGCATTTTGGCGGGACGCTAGTGTGACTAACTGTTTTAGGAAAAAAGCTTAGGGTATATATCCTAAATGTTTATCATTTCAGAAAATCATTTATCTGGTGTTTTGAAAATTCAAAGAACAATGAGATAAATAGAATCACAAAGTGCTCGAAAGAATATTCGAAATAAGCTGAGTGAAATTCATAATATGCACCATTGCAATGTCTTCCACGGACCCAACAGCTGATTGGTTGAAAGTGACGTTTTGATTGACTTTACGTCACTTACAACCAATCAGCTGTCGGGTCCGTGATGTAATGTCAGAAGACATTGCAATGATGCACATCATGAATATCAAGAAAAAAAAAACTTATATACATCATATTCTTGTCTCCCGAATAGACGAGGGGGGGGGGGTCTGAATAAGCAGGGGGTAGGAAAATTTTCTAAATTATAATAAGCGGGGGGGGGGGATGAAATAAGAGGGGGGGGGGGTAATTTAAAGACAGAATTTTTTTAAACTGATATCAATTTTAACAACAAAAAAGAAACTTTAGCAAATAAACACGTAAAATAAGGACCAATACTGACAAAAAGGAAAATTTTAACAAGTTTAAGGTCTATCTACACTGTAATAAAATATTGAATTATTCGAATTTAATTAGCGGGGGGGGGGGTCTTAATAAGAGCGAGGGGGTGGATTTTTTTTCTCCTAACAATAAGCGGGGGGGGGGGGGGGCGTCTATTCGGGAGACATCTAATGCAATCTCTTCAGACAATGTGGTGTTTTGCAGATGTTCTGTTCAAAGGCAAGAAAAGCAGCGTCATTTCCATGGTCTTCTCTTTTAAGATAATATATGTCTCTCGTTGGTTTAAATGTTACAATCTTGAACAGGTTCTATCAACAATAAACCGTTAGTTTTTCCATTTCCCCTTCTTCTCTTTTCGTTCTCTTTTTCTCACCACCAACGCGATATAAACAATCAACACCAATAACCAAACTAAAGCTAACATTGATGTACTTTTAAATAATGTTCGGCCACCGTATTTCTCATAAATGATTCCACTGATACTTGAACCTATAATTGTTCCTAATCCATAATGAGTTGTGTTGAACAAAGAAATCAAAGTGGTCATTACGGGAATGGGGCATGTCTGCCGCAAATGTATCAATCCACCTGCAACAAACATCACAGCAGACAAGGCATGCATAGGTTGAAAAATCAACACCAACCAAGGATTTTGAATGTAACTGACTCCAAAATACCTGACGAGGTATATAAGAAATGAGAAAGCAAATGCTCTCCACGTGCCACCAAGGAATTTAACCATATCTTGACAAAATGCGAACCCAATGATAGATGCGAAGTTTGAAAACACAACTGAAAGGGTTAGGAGAATGGATGGTGCGTTCATTTCTCGGAGGTATGGGTATAAGAAATTCATTGATTGCGAATATTCAAGTCCACTCACGAATGTAGTCAAGTAGAAAAATATCGTTTCCGGTCGGGACAGAGTTCTGATCAAGGTTTTACGCAAGTTATTTCTAGATTTGTTCAAGCTGATATCATTCTTTTCGTATTTTTGGCTTCCTAACAGCCTTTTCTGGTCTGTTGTCTGCTCACGTTGATCTTCACAATCAGTATCAAGGTCTGTAGGCTTGCTGTAAAAAGACAGTCCTTGGAATAGAGATATAGTAGAGATACAATAACATACAGTGAACAGACCATAGACTACAAAGATACCAGTATAGCAAGTTATGTTCGATGCTGGGAAATAATCGATTGCCAGGTTGGTGATCAGGATTCCAAATGCTCCACCGAAGCTGGAAAACATTCGTTGTCGGCCGTAAGCTACTGGGCGTGTTGTGGCTAACTGGCTACGCCGCATTGTTCCAGAGTCTACAAAGCCCACTGCACTCCCTTCAGCAAATGATAAGATAAAGTTGATTGAAAACATAGCGAAATAAAGAGTCCCAAAAGTACTTGCGTAGGTATCTTTTTGGGTTGTGTTTTGGTTTGATTCTGATACCTTCCTTGGTATATTTAAGTTGGAAGTTCTGTTCATTGGGTTTCGTTTTTGAGATATAACTCGTGATCGAGCATTGTTTGATGAATAGAAAGTAATGTTTTGGTCCAGGGAGTTTATTGTAAGATTTTTATACAGTGAAGTTTTAAGAGATTTCGTGACATTAGATCTATTTGATACGCTGAGAGCATTGTTTTGGAGGTAGTTTCCAGTTGTAAGTATACTGTAATTTGACGCATTTATCACCTGCGAGGACAAGTTGATACTACTTGAAGTAGTGTCTTTAACGTAAGGACATTTGTTGGTTTCAGGGTTTCCAAAATGTAGTCCAACAAAAGGTTGAGTGGAGATGGTCAATAGAGATGTGATGCACATCAAGAGAATCACAATACGGTGACAATGCCATTTATCAGCGATCAATCCCCAAAATGGTCCTCCTAAAATCATCCCAATCATCCTGTGATAAGTAAATGATAATATTTAGATTATCTTTGAAATTCTGCCATTTGGAAAGTTTATTTTTAAAAATGAGCAAAAGCTTTTCGATAAAAATTCTCTATGCAAGTGATGTAGACATCTAAATTACCATATCGTAATATTTTTAACGAGAATATATTACCCTAACACAATGAAAATATAGTCACCAAAATTTTTCAAAGGACATTGGTTTTACAGAGGTTGCAATGTCCTTTTCTGGGAAAGCCTTGTCTTGCGAAAATCCCGAGACAGCTCGAGTGTGTCAATGAGGTGAATTTTCTGGTCTGTAAAATTTATCAAATTTTGCGATTTTCATAATGAAGAGTATTGAGCTCAAATTTAAACGTATAAACAAGTTCAGAATATTGTGTAATTGATTTATTGTGAAAATATAACCTTTTAACTGAAGTTTAGGGCAAACTCTTTTGTTAAAACTGTCAAAAACCGCGAGTAAACGACTACTGAAGTAAGGTCCCAAAATTGCTGTTTATCAAAAAAAGCAACGACTCGGCCGAGAGTTAAGGGTCAAAAACAACTGTTTAGGGTGGCCTGCACATAGGGGCACCTGATCTAGGGTCGGGGCTAATTTTATGGCTTAAATATTTTCTTCAGGAAGTTATTTTGTCGAAGGAATTTTCGAAGTCCAGACTTTGATCTCTGTTTATTCGAGATAGGGACCATGAAAAAATAGCCCCGACCCACGGTTCGGTCCGCAATTTATCTGGCTTTCAAGAAAATCTAAAATGGCTTTTTGATAGCCAATACAATCGCTGCATTTGCAGGTTTAGTGGGCCCCATTACTCTGCTAAAGAAAATTCATTGGATTTGAGAAAACATCAAAATTACAGACCAGACAAAAAATTACGCAATGCCCTCTACAAGCCATTGTGATTGGCTGATCGGGAAAAAGACGTGAGATCTGATTGGCGTAGAAAAAATTGAATTTTCTTTAAGAAGGAGGCGGGGAAGAAAAAGAGGCGAAATGTCTCAAAATGAACTTCAAAAATCAAGAAACTTGCAAAAATTGAAAGGAAAGAAATGAATTTTATTCTTCTTGTGAAATATTTTATAGCTCATTCATAGGACGGGGATGTATCTAAACTAGAAGGACTAGACATCAGATTTAGAAGAACGAGACAAGGTGTCTTTTTGATACACAATGCACCAGAATGCACAATATATTTTAAACTTTCTGTAGCTCAGACATAAAAAATCCAGAAAAAAATGACTCCAAAACCATCTGAAATCCATTTTTTCTACATCCTGAAGAAAAAGAAAGAATATAAATAAATCTAATATAAATCAAGATTTGTGTCATCAATCCATAACCTTATAGAGATAAAACTTTCAGTGAGACAGGGATGGTTAGCATAAAGTACCCATCTTTTACTTCCATTCTCTTTAAAGACCATAATAGCATAACATAGCATTTTAATCTACATTCTGCCAGAACAGGGATCTTAGAAAATGAAAGAGCCTTAGCTCTTATGTAGGGAAATTAAATATCTAAAGTGAGGAGAGTGAAGGGGGTTTAGCATTTGCCAGCAAATAATAATGAGCTGAGTCAGGCTGGATTCTCCATGAGTTTCGACCAATTTTGAGGTGGTACCACAACTCCTGCTTCAGTTGACAGTGAGAGAATTCTCTTGCTCTTGTCATCTGCGACTTATAATATCAAGAATCCACAATTAATAAAAGTTAACTAACCTTTGTTTTATTGTAGTTGAGCTCCAGCACGCATTTCAAATTCAAAAACATCTCAAAACTGAAGAAAGCTCGGTTTTTTCTTCTTCCCATCTTCTTCGTTCTTAAATTGCACTAACATCATCATCATTGACAACACCAAAAAAAATCTAAAGCTTTTTGGAGAATAAAATAAAGAATTGTAAACAACAAAGAAGTGAATAAAAATGAAAACTGAAGCTATAACTCTGGGCAAAAATATTAAATGCCCTTCCAATAAACTTGTGCATCCAAAATACAGTTAAAATTACTAAGAAGTGTTTCCTGATTATAGATCATAATTCTTTGAAAGAAAATACATTTTGACTCTGTTAAATGAAAAGAATACCGGTATGCAACAATTAGAAAAAGAAAATATCAGAGTCCTTCCCCTCTCAGAAAAAAAGATTTCAATGATTTCGAAAGATCGAGTGACAAATAACATTTTCCAGACTGTCCAGATTGAACGTACTTACTAAAATAAATTGTTTCAAAACATTCGAAAACATTTGCGCGCTCGTGTGAACACTAAAAAACATTCGATTTTCAAAGCGCTGCTTACATTTGAAAATTCGAATGTATTTTCGGCGTAAAGCTCTGTTTAGACTTAAACACGGAAAAAACTACAGACTCGCAAAATTCACCTCATTGATTTCCTCGAGAGTTAAAAGGCCCCTGGCCTGTTGTTAGGTCGGGCTTGTCAACATGGCACATTGCTAGTTGTTTGCAAAAAAAAAAAGATCTGCAAATACCTTAGACCTACAATGAATCCAGCTTCAGCTTTATTTAAACCAATACTGGTGAAAAACATCACCAGATTTGGTTGCAATCCACTCCGCATGGCACATTCAAAGAAATAAGCACATTTAGATGAGATTGCATTTGGATTAACATGGTACCATTTGTGTTTGGATGTTTTATGTTTTTCCTCAGTTTCTTTTCCTTTGTTTCGATTTTCTTGTTCTACTTTCAATTTGTCTCCTTCTTGATTTTCTTTGGATTGCAATCCAGATGCCATCTCTCCAAAATTATACACTTTTCAAAAAATGTTACATCAGGAATTGTAAACAAAAACAATCTTTTCTGGAAACTTTGTGCACGTCAAATCAGTTTACAACAAGCCCAATAAAATATTTTACTATTTAGGAACTTTGAAAATAATCGTACTTTTAATTTCAGTATTCTCTGAAAAATCTTGTTTTTAGCGGTCAATCAATCGTTAATCGGTTAAGCTTCCTTGAATTGCAGCTTAGATGAAACTACCAACAAAAGATATATAAAATATGACAAATTATGTCTAAGAGGTCTTTCAAATTACATAATGTGTAAAATCTGTATGCTTAAACTGACGACTCTCAACATCAAAAGCAGAAATTTGATTGAGTCCTTCTGTTCCTTTGTATGTCTGATGGTCGGTCAAACCTGTTTTATACACGTTTTTTCATAAAAACAAACTACATAAGAAAATAAGGCTCTGATGGCCAAAATATTAAAAACACTTTTAAGGCCTCGCAGGCTCTAAACCATATTCTTAAAGAAAATGGACAAAATACTCAAAAAATACCGAAAATAAGAACATGTTAAGAACAACTTTTGGCTTAAAACTCAAAAAAATAAGAACATCTAGAGGCGTCAAAAACCTTTTGGATGTTCTTATAAAAACACGTATATAGTTTATTCATATTTTGTTGTTTTTGGACGGCTGACTTTTACCTTTCGATACAATCAATGGTGCTCCTACGCATCGAGTGTCTGCAAACAAAAAAATATTTTGCTTTAGTCAAAGTATAAGTCGGTCAGACCGTCCATTGTTATACAGCTTCAACCAATCATATTTCATTTTTGTTGAAATGTGATAATGAAAATAAGAATATTGTCTTTGAATATTGTACTTGTTATATCAAAATAGCTTGCCTAATAAATGCAATAAACAGAATGTCCAAAGTTTCCTTGATGCAGGGGAGATTTTGCACGTTCAAATAAGAGTGTTACAATGCAATATAAGGAAATTATTTAAAAGGAAATACTCGATCTAAATTATGCCATATGCTCTTAGGGTCATCATCTGCCATGATGAGATTATATAAAAAACTTTTACTTTACGAAGTAGCGAAAAAAATGCCAAATTTGAGAAGAAAAATGTGTAACAAATCCCCCTGGATTATTTTCAATTTTTCAGGACCCGTTGGATTTAATTTTTCTCATTTTTGGATCACCCTGGAAATTCAACCTCATTTTACTGACCACCCCGGATTTTCTATTTTCTAGACCACCCTGAAAGTAACAAATTCTCAACAAAGGGGGCGGGTACAGATTATTTCTGAAATAGCTCAATAGTTTTACCCCAGCTGGTACACAACGTTGTTTCAACGTTTATCTAATGTTCATAACGTCCATATAACGTTAGATGAACGTTGAAACAACGTTGTGTGCCTCTTTTAAAACCTTTCTACTCTCGGGTACCTAATAAGCGCGCCCCCGCCTGGAATAAGCGGGGTGGGTGGAAAAATCTCAAAACTTTTAAGGAAGAGAGAAGAGAAGCTGACCCTCCGATATCATCGGACCGGGCCCTATCCCGGGATAGTTTCCTACCCCTAGATAGGGAAATCACACCAGACATTAAACTCTGTGCTCACGACACATCAGAGCCGTGTTTTATCGATGATGATACTTATGATGATGATACCCGGGCCGAGGTACATTCACTTGCCAAGTGAATCGCAACACCGATAGTGGGAATCGAACCCTGACCTCCAGCATGGAAGTCAATAACCACTACACTACTGCGCCCTTGTAAGGAAGTTAGAAAGATAATTGATTATCGCTAATTTTATAAATAATTTTTCATGAAAATCATGGTGCTCTAAATTATCTTTTCAACAGTGTATAATGAGCTGCAATTTGTTGGAAAGTTGCAAGCAAAACAAATATTAATCCACACTCAAAGCGAATAGACTTAAATAACAAAGGCAGGCTGTTTGATGGACGTTTGAATAAGGGGTCAGAGGTAACCTTTCATATTTTGATTGCAAACATCAACCAAAATACCAGTATATAAGCCAGACTAACAGGGCAACAACGATCTTTTTGAAAATCAATTCAAAAGAAAATCATCGAAAAATAAATTTTCAAAATAGATTATTATTGCTTAATGGGTGGATTGGCATTAATCTCATTCAGCTAAGATCATGCGCTGCTGTAATAGGAACATATGCCTGGAACAAAAACCTGGATTCTAATCTAATAGTCTATTGTCAGAAGAATTTGGTGCGTTTATTTAACACACCCCTTCTCTCTACCTGGTATAACCTTTCAAGCCAGTGGGATAAAAAATCACAGACTGAAGCTCGATGGGGATTTATATTCCTATGTTTTTTTTTATAGATGGGAGGGGGCTTGAATTCCATTGTTTTTACGTCTGAAAGTCCGTTGGTAATTGAAAAATAGCACAATATTTGCAGTAAGGATTTGTTTACTTGATATTTTCTGGTGGGACAAAAATTGGAGTATAAGTTTTCACTGGGTACGATATTTGACCAATTTTTCCAGTAGGAAGGCGTGCCGCTAGGTCTGTGAGAAGGGGTTCAACTTCAGCGAATCCGGGCAGATCCCCTCACGGGGATATAAGGACTTCATGTTATCACTGATAGTGACCATTGCGCAAAATAGTCTCTCAAAGGGTCGCAAAATCGTCGAAATTCAATTTCTCAAAGGGCGTCGATTTTCGAACTTTGGCTGGGACAAACACGCTGTCAACTCGCAAACCTAGTGATTTACACTCTAATATCTTTAGCTTTGGTTGAGTGTCGTGACGGATTAGCTCATTTTTCCGAGGGAGGTGAAATATTCTCTTTGATCTATGCCTTTCAGCAGTTAGGAGAACCTATGGGTTTGACAGTTTTGCCTTCATAAACAGCCCTTTTGAGTTCAATATACATTTTCTCAATTGTAATAGCCACACGGATTTAGTAAGGATTTAATTGATTTCATCTCCATTTGGAAGCACCCTAGTCTATTTTTGACGCTCATTCTTTGAAAGACAGAGTTGATAAAACGTTGTTAGTTTTACGTAAAAAAATAATCCATATATTTAAAAACAATATTTATTCATCCCCTTTCATCCATGTTTAATCTAGAATTATTTCAAATCTCTCAAAAACTCAACAATATTAAATTGAGATACTTTAAAAATTTGTTTATTTACAAAAAAGGATGCAGTCGCAAATCTTTTACATTTATAAAAGACGGAAAACTAGGCCCGGTGGAACTACCATAAACTATTTAAGCATTTTTAAGGCTTTTTTAAGCAAAAAACGTAGAAACGCGACCTTATAAGCGAGTGAGCTACTTCCAAAAGGAGTGGGGAGGCTGAGGGCTAGAAATGAGATAAATTCGGAAGGAATTTGAGAAAAAATCTCATTTGCTCCGCAAAGGTGGGGAGGGTGAAGCCTCTCCATTCCCGTTTCCGCCGGGCCTGAAATCTGCAAGTAACCAATAACATAGAATCCCCTTGGAATAGGTGTTCTGTATTAGGAATTTTTATTTCCATGACATTCCCTTCTCACAGACCCGATGAAGTCCTCTCTCACTGAAAAAATTGGCAAAAATATTGTCCTCCGTGAAAAATCATCCGTTCCATCCCAACTGATTGTTCTCACATTAAAACGATGAAACTTAAATCCCCAGCCATAAAAAATTTTGGAATATCAATCCTCTTCGAGTTCATTAATTTTCTACCCCGACTGGCTGAAAAAATTAGGAAGTTAGAAGGTGTTGCTTCATGAGCTGACACAACGTTCATTTAATGTCCATACAACATCCATAAAAGGCTTTGTTCCAGCTGTATAACTAGCCTTTAAACCTCAACCATAAAGTATTCAGTAGGATGCCAGACATTTCTCCTTTAGCCTGTATACCACAAAATACAAAATAAGTTGTCCAACTGGAGACGCGACTAGTGCACATAATAACACAAGTCCAACAGCGATTAGCGGCTGTTCTAAAAAATCCATTTTCGAATAAACAACCCTCTTAGTTGCGTAACAATAAACTCCATTACATGCTCCGTACAAAAGCATCAGTATGGATGGATATATAAAATGCAGCAATCTGATTGGTGTCCGGCTAATCATGTGATCAACGAGAACCAATAAGAATGCAAGACCGTGACGATCACAGCGCAAGTACCATTGTAGAGCGTGCGATGATTGGTTCGAATCAAACAATAGGGTCCAGTAAACAAGGACAGTTAAAAATGCTAACGTCAGCACACTGGATGAAAGCATCCAATAGATTTTCAAAAACCACGTGACCTCACCAATAGTTTCTGATAAGAAAACTTCAGAATTCATTGACGGAAGCCGGTTATCTTGTAGTCGTGCGTGATGTAAGTCACGTTTGGAGCCTCCGTGATCACGTTTAGAACCTCTGTGATCACGTTTCGCACCCACACGCCTAACATTCTCTTCTATATCCAATATAATAGAATCAACACTGTATTGACTATAAGCGCTGGTTTGAGTCATAAGCTGGCTTGTACTACCGTTAACACTTGATGATGTGCTGGAGATTGTGGCGTTTTTGTTCGGTATATATTGTAAGTTCAAAGCATCTTTGTTGTTCTTGGAAACGGAATCGAAAGTCCGATTCGGGATTCGACCACCACATTGGTCGTTCCGTAACGTACTACCTCGACAATATTCGACCTATGAAAGAAATATATAAAATATATTGAATAAATGGTTTGCTTTAGTACCCCGACGGAACCCACTTCACTTAGTGGGGTTGAATCATTGACTTCCAAGCCCGAAAGGCTAGACTCATACGGTTCGTTTTTGAATCGAGTTCCCCCCGCCGGGCCAGGAAGTGTCTCACTTGTGATACGTTGGTATAACAATGGACACCTCAAATTGAGCATTACTAGTAGACATTTTTAGGTTCACGAGAAATCTTAGTTATCGTTTTAGATCTAGTTCATAAAGCTCTAAACCTGAATTTTAACCTTATAGAAAACGGAAAAATCGTACAAAATTTTCACAAAAATTCTCTAAAAGGGTCTCAAAAACGTCCAAATCTTTTCTCATCATAACAACGTTTCTCTAACGTCCCTAACGTCCAAATATTGTCAGATTGACGTTGAAAAAACGTCGTGAGCATGGCGTTCTAAATCTCATCAGAATTCAACTTTTTTCCACTCTTCTTTTTACGCCACAATGCAACGACTTCAAAAATAGGCCCCTTGGATTTTGACGTCAATTCACGTTTGTTAGGCCTTAAGGCCAGTCTCCACTTTCGTGCGACATGAGCGAAAACTTTTTGACGTTTTTGTAAGCTTATTGGTCGGTTGAAAAATGAAGTAATTCCATTGGTCGAAATATTGACGTAACGAATGAAAAAAGTTGAACTTCCTTCAACTTTTTTTGTTCGCGCGAAACTTTTTTATGCCGTAATCTTTTCTTCAGGCAAAAAAAGTTAAGAAAAAAACTGTGGCTCATTTCGTGCGAAAGTGGAGACCGGCCTTTAGATTTAGAACGCCATGATTGTGAGTAATTCTTACCTTATAGAAAACGGAGAACCAGCTCAAAACGAAGCCATATACAAAGTAGACCAGCGTTAGAATGTAAACACAGCTGGTCATAAAAATGATCCATATTGCATTCTCGTGGTGATTAATGATACTCAAAGTCATCCCGAAGATGAGATACGCTGATGCGATTAAACGATAAACCATGATGAACGTGGCTCCGCAGCATTTGATCTAATTGATGAATAGAATATTGGTAGGCTTGAATGATGATAGAGTCTGGGGAGTCACTGGTCTCTACATATGGAGAAGAAATTAAAAACTTTCCTTCGATTACGAATTCCCTACATAAAGGAATTGGTGTCAAAATGCGAAGCGGTGTTTCAACGACTATCTAATGTTCACAACGTCCATATTACGATAGATGAACGTTGAAACAACGTTGGTGGCCAGCTACATTAAAAGGGATGTGCTTTCTTGTAGGAGTGGGCACTTCCAGGAAATGTCCGTACATGGGGGGGGGTAGAGGATATAGTGTACGGGGGTATTGAAAAATCTACAAAATTTGCCTTGTCCAGGGGGTAAACTTGCTCTGTTTGGGGGGTATTTTTGCTCTGTTTTAGGGTTAATTTTGAATGTCCAGAGAGTCAACTGATGCTAGTCCGGGGGGTTAGACCTGCTGTCTGGGGGTAAATTTCCAAAAGTGTTATATCCTCCTCCCCCATATTAATCTTTTTTCTGGAAAAACCCATTTGAGAGATTTTGCTTAAAACAACCCGCTATAACTAACATTCAAAACCTAATTCAATATGACGTTAGATGTACGTTGAAAAAACGTCCTGTGGCAATTTGGAAGAATGCAACTTACGTTTGATTGGACGAAACTTTGTTTTGATTCTCCGATCACGGTGAAATGGAATCCAAAATTCCCTACATTCAATTCATTACGTAATGCCAACTCAGTATGAACTTTCGGTTTCATTTTTTCTTTCTCTTGTTCCGTCATATAAAACACCTTGATTTTCAAATTTATTTTATTATGTACTCAAACATGAATTTATTAAAAAATCAGTCAAAGTACCTAAACTCAGGCCCGGTGGAAGCCTCCCCAATTTTGTGCAAATGAGATTTCTTTTTAAAACTCCTAGCGAATTTTATATCATTTCGACGCCTTAAGCCTCCCCACTCCTACGGTTGTTCCGCCAGACCTGAAAATCACGCCCAGTCTTGAGCCCACTCCCTGTTCTGATAGCACTCGAAATTGTTCTATGTCTATTCAATGAAATAAGAAAAACAACAATACACGTGTTTTCTTTTATAAAAAAGAACTGTATAAGAACATAAGGCTTCGATGACGACCAAAATATTAAAAACAAGTTAAGAACATTTTAAGGCTTTGCAGACTCTAAAACACCAAATTTCTTAGGAAAATGGACAGAAATACTAGTTTCAATGGTGAAAATAAGAACATTTGTAGGTTTAAAACTCAAAAAGTTAAGAGCATTTGAAGGCTTCAAAAATTTTGGATGTTCTTATAAAGAAACGTGTAGCGCTCTCAAACTTTTTACGCCTATCACTACAATAAGCAAAAGCAAAGTAGTGCAAATTTCTTTACGCACGTGGTTGCGAGGTCTCGTGAAACCCATACTCTTGGGTACTCTAATAGCCGGGGGGGGGGTTGGAATAAGCAGGGGGTTGGAAAAAATCTCAAAATTTAATAAGCGGGGGGGGGGGGTGGGAGAGGTTGGACTAAAAACTGTCCTGGGTGGATAAATGTTTGAAAATTTAATACAGAAATTAAGAAAAAAAAGGGAACTTTCAAAATCATTTTCCCAAAAATTAATAATCATTTGGGGGTTTTTTGGAATAAGAATGTCTTGGGTGGAAAATTTTCGAAAAATTAATTAACGGGGGAGGGGGGACGGCTATTAGGTACCCGAGAGTACGTTGATGATGAGACATGTTAGTAGCATTTTTTTTCCTATTTTCTTTGACTTTCAACCCTAGTGAACACACCCCCACACAGACCCAATGGAATCCCTTCCCACAGGAAAAATTAGACAAAATAATGTCCCCAGTGGAAAATTTTTGTCGCCATCGAAAATAACCAGATAAGAAAACCCTTACTGCTAAATATTTTTCCATCCCAAGTGACTTTTCTGAAAAACAATGGAATTGAAATTCCCATCAAGTCTTGATCTTATCGGGTCTCCCTTAGGTTTGTGAACTACAGCACAATGTTATAGTTGATATAATGATTAAGATGGAGCTAAGTACAGCACTACTTTACATTAACTATAAAGCAGAAAACATAAACATAAACAAACAAACAAATAGTCAGTCTTCTTCATAAGAAAATTCAAAATAAAATTAAAGAAGTGAAGCTTTCACCACATATATTGACAGGATATCTTTGAATAAACCATTTAACTGAAATTTAAAAAGTTAGTGGGCGGAAATTTAAAAAGTTAGTGGGCGGAAGTTTGAAAGTGGGTGTGGGCGGCGATAATCGAAGTAATGATAATGAACCTTATCTGTCGGTTAATTAAGATTACGTAATGCAGAAGAATAAAATTATGAAGCATAAATAGAAAGAATAGCGTTAGCGTTGCGGTTGGTATATTTGCTGGTGATGAACACTCAAAGATAATTTGATCTTCAATAAAGATGATGTCATCAATTTAACAAAGATTATGTAATCAATTTTGACATTTTTTTTTTACTTTTTACACCACTGTGTCACAAATCCGATGAGTTAAACTGCTGCTCTGGAAAATTTGGCTAAAACTTTATCCCCTTTGAAAAAATTCAATTACGTTTGCAATAATCTCTGATAATCTCTGAAGTCTCTGTTTTTTTGAGTCATTTATTTTAGCCCATTACCTTTAAGAATATATTTATTTGTTAATAGTCGAAATAATTATTTATATTTTATTATCTTATTATTTTTTTAAACTCATTATTATTAAATGGTAGGTCCACATCAATGCTTGTAGCAATGACTAAATTTTAGACCTTCTTGACCAAATAAATTTTACGTTACATTACATTACATTACAAATACCCTATAATTTCAGCCATACTGGATATTAGCTTTTGTTTTCATCTCCATTTAAAATTACGAAACTGGGAAAATCCCACTGGATGAGAACATTATAGAATTTCTAGTAGATATACCTACCACAGGGGATGTGAGCCAGGGGTGTCTTTTTAAAGGATTGACAATGAATTACTAACAGTGATCAGTACTTAATGCTTAGGTTACCTATCAGGAGTACCATAGAAAATTACACCCAATTTTACTTCTTAGATAAATTTCGAGATAAATTTTGTATGATGACGTCTTCATTATTTGACGTATTTAAATTATTACCGACAATAAAAAGGACGTCATCCAAATTTTTTTTTTTTAACAAATATTTCAGAATCGTTAGCCTACGTCTCCAGTTAAAATCTGGTGTTTATTGCTTTAATAGATTTGAAGTTATCGCCGTTTTTTAATAATGATGTCCTTTGAATCTTACTTACGACGTGTTTCTTCGACGACTTTCATAATGTCAAAATCAGTTTTTTTTAATTTTTAACCGAACACTTTCCATAACCATCTCGTTAATACGCTTTTTTTGAGCTATATGCGAGAGTTAAGTTGTAAATCGGGTAATGGGTTTTGAACTTGCCTTAAGTCACTTGAACAATGCGCTGAGCACAGAGGGTCAAAACATTCCAAACAGTAACCCACTACATAAACTAAAGAACAAACATAAATGAATGAATAAAGAAAGAAAATTTTTTATTTAAAGTACATTTGTTTGTCGGTATATAACAGAGTTTCGCCATCCTATGGCTGGTGTAAAAGTAGTATTTAGCCCACTGGCAACTCGCAGTATCTCGATGAAGCTAAGCTATTGGCCTAAAGCATTCCATAAGTAACCCACCAAAGAAAAAAACACAAAACACACACGTTAAATGAACAAGAAAGAAACAATTTATTTCAAGTACATATGTATGTCGATATATATATCAGATAAATGGTAAATCAAGTTTTTCATATTTTCATCACTGGAGTAAAGGTGTAAAATAAATTTTGGAATACTAATATCAAAATATGAGAAATATCAACAAGGAAAAAAGTAGTTTACTTTTTTATAAGAACAACAAATGCCCAAAAAATAAGAACAATTGATGAACAAGAGCCGCAAATCTGTGAATTAAAGCAAACGATCAATCAAAAATCGAGTAGAAAGCCAGAAATACACGCTTTTAATATAAGAAAAAACTATATAAGAAAATAAAGCTTCGATGGGCAAAATGTTAAGAACATTTTAAGGCTTTGCTGACCTTAAAACACCCAATTTCAAAGAAAAATGGACAAAAATATTCAAAAAATGGCAAAAATAAGAACATGTTAAGAAAATTTTAAGACTTAAAACTCAAAAAGTTGCGAACAACCCAAGGCTTCAAAATTTTGGA
>NW_027103733.1:0-2516 GCF_902728285.1 Clytia hemisphaerica | reverse complement strand
TCATATTTGTCCATATATCCATTAAACACTTGGTAATCGATGTCAAGCCTCAGGACTCCAAGAATTTAATGATGAAGTAAACTCTAGGAAAGATTGCTCGCTGTGAGCATTATCGAAGCCCAACTAATATACGTCCTCCAAGAAAACACAACCTAAACTTATTGATCAAGTCCATTGCATTAAACAAGAAATATTCGCACAAATGTTTGTTAGGTGATTTCAACTTTCCAACAATCAATTGGGAAAACTGGACACCCCGCATCTGGAGGATAGCAAAGAAAAAATCTTAAATGCTTTGAGAGACGCATATCTCCATCAACATGTTAATGAACCAACTCGATGTAGAGGAACTGATGACCATCCTCTCGACTTGATCTTAACAGGCGAAGAAAACCAAATTAGGAATCTCGACTACCTAAGACCACTAGGAAAAAGTGACCATACCGGGTGACCCACGAAAAAGTTCGGACGGTTTTCGTTGGCTAGGGTCTGAAATAAAAGTAATATAACTTAAATTTTTTAAAAGATGGGGGGCTCTAACTTAACTTTGAGCTATACTTTTAAATTTGGTTCAGTGGTTCTTCATTTTGAGTTTTAAAGTCAAAATTCAATTATTGGAAAGTGAAAAAAACACGTCAAAAATGAGGTATCAAATTTTAATTGTTTTCTTTATCTTTAACATTGTGTTTTTCGAGTGTGCTATGTTTTACGACCTCGTTAATTAGTGTTGTAGGTAATCCAGTTTGTGAAATAATAAAAACAACGAAGTTAGAGATTTATATAAATTTATTGTAATATTTTCATCAAAAATATTTTGCAAATAAGCAAAAAATTGCCTCTTTCTGAAAAGTCGGTCTTATGAAAGAACAGAGAGTGTGTCTTGCCTGGAATGCTAAAGTGCATGGTGGTGTTTCTTTTAACTTTTAATAAATTTTGTGAAAGTAAAGAATCTAAAAAAAGTTTTAAAATTGTATAAAAATATCCAACATGCTCTTTTCTAACGATTTCACCACCTTGCTTGATTGATTGATTATAAAACAATTTGATACCTCTTTTTTGACGTAATTTCGCTCTTTCCGAAAAGTGAATTTTGACTTTAAAAGCTCATAAGTAGGGAACTTGTGGGTCAAATTCAAAAAGTAATAGCTCAAACTTTAAGTTAGAATATCTACTTTCTACATAGTAAAATTTCAAGCACTGTGAGACATTTGTTCGGCCTCGAGACGCTGAAAACTGTCCGAACTTTTTCGTGGGTCACCCGGTAGTTCGTTGGCTTTCAATTTCGTTTGCTACGCATACTCCAAACCTACGCAAACAAGGTTCATCTATGCTTCGGCCAATTTCAAATTAATGAAAAATGACCCGACGTTGAGGGAATGGAAAGAAGGTTTCAAAAATTCATCCGTGAATAAATCAGTGGAAGATCTTTGGGAATCGTTCAAGAAAGTTGTCATTGATCTCAGAAATCGATTTGTCCCTTTGAAAGAAGTTGGAAACGATTTTTGGAGGAAAAAAGGTAAAGTTCCAATTGATAAGAATCTTCAAGATGAAATCAAGTTAAAGAAAACGCTCCATAGAAGGTGGTTAAGATCTGCCTCTCGACAGGATCGTCATGTGCAATTACTATTGTAAGAAACAGAGTTAATCGTTTGATGTCAAAGGCCCACAGGACTTATGAAAAAAGCATTTGTGATAAATCCAAGGAAAAGCCAAAGATATTTTGGTCTCATGTAAGATCTAAACTTAAGTCATCAAGCGGAGTCTCACCACTACTTGAAAACCCTGATGTATGTAATAGTTTATTTCAAGTTGACGAACAGGTAGCAACAAAGGCTAATAAAAGTCAACGCTACTTTACAATTTGTAAGGTGATTACAGTTGAGGCACAAGCGCCTTAAGTTTTGTACAAAAATCTTTTTTTAAAATATTTTCACGAGGGCTTCCTCGTAACTCCATTTAAAATCGTCATTCGATCTGGCTTTATTATTCGTCGCTCTCTTTTTCCACTCTTTGATTTGTTCCCTCTCCATTTTTCTCAAGTCGTCGGTGATACTTAATTTCACGTACTTCTCGTGTTGTTTCAATTCAGTCACTTCTTCATGAATAGTTTGTTATGATGTCTTTTGAATACAACTTGATTGGGCGCATAACCTTAGATTCTTTTCCAAACCGAGAGACGTAGGTTGGTTGAGTCTTTAAATTAACGTCATTCAGAAGCTCAGTAACGAAATCGAATCTTCTTTATTTTCATTTTCTTTACCCCATGGTAATGTATTGCGTCTTGTCGATAGTTTCCTTTGATCCTCAATTTGTTCGTCGATTTTTTCCTCTCGTAGTATCTGTTTCATGCTATTTACTTAATGATCATGTTTTTAGTCGCTTCAGCAAAAACTTTCTTAGTGGTTCTGTTGCGGTTTGAATTTTGCGTCTTGTTATTCAACGTCTCTTCTATCTTGGATGTTAGTTGTTTCTAGCGTGGAAAACTGGCTCTGTATTAGATTGGTTAACTTGATTTT
>NW_027103732.1:5502-27525 GCF_902728285.1 Clytia hemisphaerica | reverse complement strand
TTCTTTCTGTTTTGAAAAATCATTACGTGTATGTTACTTTCCTTTTATTTACTGCGTGTGCGTTCGATCGAATCGTTTCTGAATGAAATAAAAGAAATTATAATTGCACGCGCAGAATTTGATATTTTTATTACTCTATTGTGATTGGTCGAAATGCGCGCCATTGATTGGCTATTAAAATAAAACGTCAAGACATCAATCAAAACATTGCCAAATAAGGTAAAAAAGCAGTGCACGCTTAGGAACAATCAAAGAAAAACATTGCGAATTTCTAAACTTAGTTTTTTTGTTCACTTGAGGAATAAATGGGAATCAAAGTATACGGTCAGACTGTAGGATGTTTGAATGTAGAGGAATTACACCATGTAGACTGTTGAATCGCAATTAAATAAAGAGAAAATGACAAGGAACAACCAGTAAGTAAAATTCTACCAAGATCTTTGGGTTGTAAAATCTTTCCCTTCTTGCCCTTAAAGGTTCTTTTGTACATTATCTATTTTTTGCGAGGTTTACCAAATTTAAAACAAAAGTCAAGACAAGTCAAGATATGGAGAAAAAATCCATAAAAGCAGGCAGAATGTCTGAAATTTTCAAGAAATAAAGACTTTTGAGCAATCATTTCAAACATCCCTGTCTTACAGCCCCAGTGGATTTTTTTCTCGCAGCGGGGGTCGAAATCTCTATCTAAATTCCAATGGGGGTGTTTAAGAGCTTGATATTCACATTTTATTTTCTATTTTTAGAAATGTTTCGAATAATCGAATATGGGAGATCTTAATGGCGGACATAAGAGGCTTCCCTATGGTTTTCGTTCTGGACATTGTTAATCCATTTGAAATCGCTAACGTTCGATAAATGATGATGGAATGTCAAAAGCAAGTACTTAAAATTAAAATTTTCTTCAAAAGTGTATTTTGACCGTTTTTGTCTGTAAAATAGTATGTAGTATAGCATAATGGTTGGGTTTTGCCATTTGCTTTATTGAGGGTTTAATCAAGATGGATCGGTGATGTATTGTGTAAGCTTTGGCCTCAAATATTGGCCAGCCTTCTATAAGTATAAGTTTTGGGGTAAAATTCATCCTTTAAACTTTTAAGTTCCAAACCTAAAAATGTTCTTTCTTAACCTGTTTATTTTCAGCATTTCTTTTCATTTCCCTGAAATTGTTTTAGAGTTAAAGAGTCTGCAAAGCCTTATAAATATAAATGTTCTTAATATTTTGGCCAACGAAGTTTTGTTCAATAGTTTGTTCTTATAAAAAAACGTGTAATAATGGTAGATTTCTGCCATTTTCTTTGTATCGTATCGTCTGGCGGTCATTTTGAAAGATGACCATTAAAAAAACTATTTGAATTCGAAATGTATCTGAGAGGCTATGTAAAACATTTTTAATTTCACAGATTTCATTTTTAATTTTGGCTTTGCCCTCTTCATCATAGGGCCAACCTGGAGATCTTGGTTACAAATTACGAAGGAAGTTATGGACGCTACAAATGCTATGAATGTTGAGAAAAGTGCAACAAGAAACGAATCGAAATCATTTTCTAGGAAACAAATTTCACCTTGAGAACTAGAATGTCCCCATTTAACAGTATACTGCCAAACATATCGGCTAAATCTAAAAATTTCGACTAACCTAATTTCTTGCTAGGTTTAGTCACCTTTTCATGGACTCAGATATACAGGCTACAGTATATGGCCCCCAAAACGGAGACGGGCCCAAAACGGAGGTTTTCATTAAAATGAAGATTCTGACTTATAGATTTATCAGAATTACCTTAAAGGAAGAAATTTTGGCGGAAAGAAAATTTGGCGGATTTGGCGGAATTGACTGAAATCCGCCAAATTAAGTTCCCGCCAAAATTTCTTTTTCCGCCATCCGCCATCCGCCAAATTAAATTCCCGCCAAAATTTCTTCCTTTAAGGTAAACGATTTTTGTTTATTTTGAAAGAATGATGGTTATACTTTAAAATGAGCATGTTTTTGCTGGTTAGACAGATTCAAAATAACATATTTGCGTCTAAAGAAAATATTTTAACACCAAAATTAGATATAAATTGCATATAACTCACTTTAGCTCCTTGGATATTGAAAATAAGTTATGAAAATGGGGTATAGGAAACTTTCTACACCTAATGCCGTTCAGAAAATGCAAATATATCTGTGACTTTAGAGGCTGGGTAAAAGATATAGCATCTTGAAGGTCAACCAGTATTTTGGAGCCCTAGAATCAGCATTATAGTAGGGGGAATTTTGTTCGATTTTTTGGAATCGCTTGACTGTTTTGTTAGAAGCACTTGTTATACATTTTTGGAAAGCTAGGGGGTAGGGGAATCGAGATTACTATGTTTCCAATTTTTTTTCGGACACTTTGGTGTGATTTTCGGACAAATATGACGGTCTCAGGCAAAAACTCGAGTTAGGTACAGAAATCACCTATACTTGCAATATATTTTAATCCTAATTTTTTGAGAGCTTTCCGAAAATATACAACAAGTCTCCGTTTTCTCGAGCTAAAATTTTCATTAATTTTTAACCCTATGATTTTTGCCTGATACCGTCATATTTGTCCGAAAATCACATATAAGTGTCCGAAAAAAAATTGGAAACATAGTAATTTCGATTCCCCTACCCCTTAGCTTTCCAAAAATGTATAACAAGTGCTTCTAACAAAACAGTCGAGCGATTTTACAAAATGCCCTCTACTATTATGAGAAAACCGAAAATTCTAAATATGAGAAAAAGCAAAAAATCTTGGAATTCTATTCCTATCACCTTGAGTTAATAGTTAAAATTTAAAATTAAAATTGTATATAAAAAATTTCGCTGAATCAGCAAAAACTGCAAATTCTGTCATTTTTTTGCAAAATGTAGGAGAAAAATATCTTTAAAGCTTAATATTTTCAGTTTCAGTTAAGCTTTTTTTCTAAAATTTTCACGGCTTATTCCATACATGAATGGAACTATTTTCAAAAGAGATTTGTTTTCAAAAACTTGATTAAGAAGTTGTTAAATCAAAATTGTCATTTTGAAAATTTCTAAATTTTCAGTTTGGACTTTGCAATATCGAAAATCTTGAAATATTTCATAAAAATCATAAATTTTACATCCATCGAGTCGTAAATTTAAGGGAAAACACAAATATGTTCATAGTCCCCCCCTATTACCACTCAACACATTATCACACATAATTCTACAGAATACGTAGATGGTGTAAATTTAAAATTTCTACAGATGTCTGTAGATTTACGGGTAGAATTATTATTCTACAAAATATGTAGATTTATATTTCTACAGACGTCTGTAGAATTACGGCAAATTAGTAGATTGCTACACAACAGAGTCTATATTGTATAGAAGGGTATATAGGGTAGAATTATTATTCTACAAAATATGTAGATTTCATATTTCTACAGACATCTGTAGAATTACGGCAAATTAGTAGATTGCTACACAACAGAGTATATATTGTATACACCACAATGAGTAATTTAGCGCTGACAAGTAAGGGCGAAGAATACACTGGGGTGGACTTACGTAACGGTCGGGGTTGTGGACGGCGTAATACCGGATAAATAGCGATCTAGACAGTTAGCCTAACTCGTCAGTTAGACTGTTTACTCGTCTCTACAAAAGTTCTTGGGTCAGGGGTTTGGAGCTCGAGTCTCGAGCGCGCAGAAAGTGAAATCGTTCTAGAATATCTACAAAATCAGTTGAATTTTACATTCTACATTATATGTCGATATTAAAGAGTGCCGTAATTCTACAGACGTCCGTAGAATTAAGAAAATTTATACATCTACTTATTTTGTAGATTTTCTTGTGAGACTGGCCTGTACCACTGGGCTTAATAATTTGATTTTAACTACACCTCCGTTTTGGGGGCCCCAAACCTGCATTTTGACAACCAGGGGTATACTGTAAAAATTTTATCAAATAAATTTATGCCCAAAACCCTCTAAATCATATTGCAAAACTATGGTTAAAATTTTGTATTCATATCTCGGGAAATCGTTAAAATTTCAAACCTCCGTTTTGGGGGTCATTAGAAAAAAGCTACCTATCTTTAAGCGATTGAAAAATATTGTTGAAATTGAAAATTTTGAAAAAGAACTTCCAGGAAATAAAGTAGAGATGTTAAAGGTTTTCATGCAGCAAAAATTTTTGTAAAATCTCTTTTCCTCTAGATTTGAGAGAAATTTCAAATTTGATCGCCGTTTTGGGGGCCACATACTGTAGGAACTTTTATAATTTTAAGATATATTTGAGAAATAGTATGAAATTTTGATCAGTCTGGAATAGTCATTTGAAATATTGTAACAACAAATTTGGTAGATGAAATGTTTTCAGTATCTCTTTATCGTTAAAATGTAGGTTTGTGACTCAAAATATACAGGCCTTCCTAAAAATGAACTATTCCAAGAGGCCGGTATTGACCTATAATCCGAGATGGAAGTTTTTTTCCGGTATGCCTGTATTGGAAAGAAAAATTACCGGAATTTCAGTATTTGAGATGTCTGCCGGTATCAGTGTTCACACAAAAATTTACTACTATTTCTGAAAACACGAGAAAATTACAATAGTTCGGTACAATGAAGTATAAGCCCAAAAGACTAGAAGTGAATCTTTAACTTTCTCAGGCTGGAAAAAGTGAAGCATTAAAATCTGCGCCGTACTTTTGAAGACAGGTTGAATCTAGCGATTGCTTTGTTTTCGAGTGGTATTTTTTCGAAATGAAGCGGTAAATTTTAGTTTCAATCTGACATTTGTGCAAACACTAGGCGGGCCGCGCAACTTTAGTAGGATTTATTGGCTTCAAATCCTACCAAGGAGATTCGCTTTTAGCCCTTCGGGCTTATACTTCATTGGTTCGGTATTTAAACTGGTTTTGCCGGTAACAGTATTTTAGAAATTTACAGACCGGTATTCCAAGGAAGAAATTCTGGTCTTCCATCATCATCTTTTCTCATTTGAGATTCTTCAAACCGACCGTTCCGATGAAATGTTGTGAGAGAGAGACGAAGAGAGAAGTGTTGTTATTTATAAATAATACATCATCGCAGAGGTTTTCGTACGGGAAAACCTACGAAAACCTGTTTTAAAGCCTTTTCTAAATTTCGGACGCTGCTCTACTCACATCCCTCGGCCCTGTCTTAGTGATACGATGAAATTTTGACTGTGTTAACTGTTAACCTAATCAATGTGATAATTGACCGAGGTAAGACCAGAAGTTTCCTAGTTTTAATCGGGGAAATTTTGACCGGATTTACCCCGGGTTTACCCATTATCCAACTAGAGCTTAGAATTGGACTATTTTTTTATCTGATTATCCATCGGGGAGGATCTGACCGTGTCACTGATACATGGATGTCCACCCAGTTTATCAATGCTAATTCAAAGGCCCCCGAAACGTTGGTCGAGTTAACGATGCTTTATCTTTCATATATTTTCTCAAGATATAAAAACATCTTGATTTCCAAATAGCTATTAAGCTTCTTATTGCTCATCTTAACAGCTTAATAACAATATCTAAGGAGCTAAAGAGGTAGCTATACAAATTAGGCAGTAGTTTGATGTAACTTTTCTTGGATCAGGTTGACATTATAGGGCCCATGATGGGCGCTAAGCCTATCAGTGAGAGTAACTGATACGTTTGGCGCCCAAAGGTAAAATAAATACCTTCCATTGTTCCATGTTTCACCAAATATAAAATAGAACGGTACCCCCTCACTTTTCTTCGTTACCACGGTGCTTTATTTTACTCAAAGTTATTTAAAAAGTGATAAATCGTTTCAAGAGTGAAAAATGGTTCTTTTATCATGAAAAAAGTCTACTAGGTTATATTCAATGTACATCCTTTTTAAATGATGGCAAAAAATCATGGATAGTCAATGTTGATGCAGTTGATGATGTTTTCTAGTGGCTCTTCTAATCCTCTCCAATCTCTCAAATTTAGAAATATATACATTATGAACCTACGTTTAGAGTTTTACTCGAAAGCTTATACATTGTTCTTTATAAGCAACCCCAATTTTCGGCTCAGGGCTGGAGTTGCTAAAGATTTTCCGGATTTCAGGCCAAAAGTTGCTTACTCTCGGGTACCTAATAGCCGGGGGGCTTGGACTAAGCAGGGGTGGGGTTGGAAAAAGCTCAAAACTTAATAAGCAGGGGGGTGCAATAAGAATGTCCTGTCGATTAGCGGGCACCCCCGGCTATTAGGTACTCGAGAGTATGGATTCAGGCCAAAATAGCTTAACAACTCCGAAATTTTTAACTTTTTACCTCATTTTATAAAATACCTCAAATTAGATAATCAAATACCTGTTAAAATATGTAATAGATTTATATAGATACTACTTTAAAACGCTATAAGGTCGCCAGTCCGGTTAACACCTTGACTGATTCCCGAGGGGCGGGGGGTGGGTTTACCAACTGACGGTATGTGCAGCGAAAAAAATGGCTTTTAGAATCGCACCCTTACAGTGCAGAAAAAAATCGGTGAAATTTATACCCTTGACTTGACTTACTTGACTTATCAGCACACATCTGGTTGAGGCTTCGCCCACTTGTGAACTTTTTCTCGCCATCTGGTTCTATCACGTGCGTATCGTTCGGCCGTTGCTAATGGAAGACCTGTGTCTTCCCTGATTTTATCTTGCCATCTTTTTGCAGGTCTACCTCTTCTTCGTGTGCCTTGGAATTCATTTTTCAAACATATTTTAGCTAGACTTTCCTCGGGCAGTCTTGCTACATGCCCAAACCAAGACAAGCGTCTCTTTTTGATCATATAGACAATCGGCATTTTGAGCTTTGCTCTCTTACGTAGCCGTTTGAGTGATATCCGGTCTTGGAGTCTAATCCCCAGTATGGAGCGAATACAGTTAATATTTGCAAGTGCAATTCGTCTTTTGACGTCCTTGGAGGTACTAGGAACATTTGATCCAAGGAAAATGAAGTCATGAACGGTCTCAACATTTTTATTGTCGATTACAACTTGCTGAGGACTGGCTGTGATGGCTTTGCATTTTGTAGTATTGATTTTCATGCCGTATTTCAAACAGGCGTCCTGTAGTTGATTTGTGGAAATTTGAAGTTTCTCAAAGACAGCTGCTATCAAGGTGGTATCATCTGCGTAGCGAACATCAATACACAAGCCATTGTTGAGGACTGTTGCCTCTTGTAGTTCTTGGAGCTCATCCATCACAAACTCCAGGAATAGGTTGAACAGCGTTGGTGATAGCAAGCACCCCTGTCTAACACCTACTGTCACTTCAAACCAGTTGGTTAATTTACCATCTACGTTGACAGCACATTGGGTCTTCTCGTACATGTTTTTGATCACTTCAATTACAGTTTCGTTGACGCCGATTCGCTTCATCATTTTCCACAGAGCCTCTCTCCATATGGTGTCGAATGCACTTTTGAAGTCGATGAAGTGGTAATGAAGATTGATGTTTTTCTCTTTGGATTTTTGCATCAATTGCCGGACAACGAATATCGCATCTGTTGTCCCTCTGTTAGGTCTAAAACCGTACTGCCTGTCGCTTGTAATTTCCTCCGTTTTTGCTTGAATATGTTGCAGTAAGATACGGTTTAAAACTTTTCCTGGGATCGACAGAAGGGCAATAGCTCGGTAGTTTGCTGGATTTTCCTTGTCACCTTTCTTGAATATCGGGGTAACAATCATCTTAGCAAAGTGAGATGGAGTATCTACTGAGTCCAAGATCTTATCAAAGATAGTCTTGAGCGCATCAACGATTGTGTTTCCACCTGCTTTCAGCACTTCTGGTGTGATGCTGTCAGATCCGGGAGCTTTGTTATTTTTAAGGGAGGCGATAGCTTTTTTAATATCCTCTTTCAATATTATGAACTCTTTTTCCTCGGTAAGAACAGGATGGTGATTTTCGATCGTTTCTAGCGTTTGTTCGTTTCTGGGAAATTCCGTGTTCAAATGGTTTTTGAAGTGCTTTTCCCAAATTTCAAGGACTTCGTCTGGGTCTGTGGTCTTTTTCCCGTTTGCACTTTTTAGGGCAGGGACGGATTTGAAAAGGCTGTGAGAATTCTTTTTCTGAAAATCATCTTCAAGTTGTTTTATCATGTTTTCGAGCTTCTCTTTCTTTGCTTTG
This sequence comes from Clytia hemisphaerica, assembly GCF_902728285.1. Classification (NCBI taxonomy): domain Eukaryota; kingdom Metazoa; phylum Cnidaria; class Hydrozoa; order Leptothecata; family Clytiidae; genus Clytia; species Clytia hemisphaerica. The sequence continues at coordinate 19,398 of NW_027103732.1, read as the reverse complement.
CGGACTTCCTTTTTTACAAGTTTGTTGATTTCACGATTTTTTCCTCACATCTTCACAGTTAGGAGACGATAGCATGTCTTTCCGTAGTTTTCTCCTTTTTTCACATAATTGTATGGTATCCTTCGATAGGCCATCGACAGATTTTCTTTTTCGAAAGCCTACAACCTCCTTTGTTGCTTTATTTACAGTTTCGACAAATTTGTTGTATGATGCCTCGACTGAGCTGTTGTTTATTTCATTTATTAACGTTTCGAAATAGCAACCAATCTTATATTTATACCCTTACAGTGCATTTTTTCAAATTTTAAACTCTTTTGAGCGAAAAAATCAAGATTTTCAAGCAAAAATTTGCAATTATTCCTAGATTTGCTGAAATTTCCACCCATACAGTGCATTTATCAAAAGTCCACCCTTACAGTGCATTTCTGATTCTTTGAAAACATACCCTTAACCGCCGCACATACCCGTCGGTCAATTTGCCTGACTGCCCCCCCCGGGACTGGTTGCGCTCTAGTAATGACTTCCGAACGTAGGTCGTCATTAGCGCGCAGTGATCCTGATTACCCATTATACTTTGCGACTGCGGCCTGTGTTGTTGTTGCCTCAGCTGATGGTTTTGTTGAAAGAAATGTATCGACGGCTTCTGATATTTCGAGCATAGGTGGATGGTCTTTGGCAAGACGCTCTAGATATGCCCTCGGCCACTGATCTTGATCTGCTTTTCATTGATTTCATAAGGATTTATTCGCGATTAAAAAATCTGTCCAGATAATTCTCGAGTTGATCTCCTAGAAGAATAGTTACCTTTGAGGAACTCTTTTGTAGACTTCCAGTTGTTTCCCTTCCATCTCAACAATAGACTGTAGTTCAAGGCCACACGGTATAACATAATTATTATGCCCAGAATCATTATGCCAAGTTGCTGCAAATAAAGTCAAGTATGACGTTTGTTGAGCCGAAGAGAAGATTCCAATTAATGGTTCGTTCAGCTCTGATGAAGTCTTGAACGATGCCAACGTAACAGTAGTAGTCTTCCCTGGATGAAATTCATTAAATGATATAAATAAGTAAGGGCGAAATTAAGAACATTTAAGCCTGGAAATCATGAAAAATAAGAACAATCGAGGTTCTTATATAAAAAATGTGTACATGCTTTTTTATAACAACGTCCAAAACTTTAGAAGCCTTCGGGTGTTCGTAACATTTTGAGTTTTAAGCCTAAAAATGTTCTTAACATGTTCTTATTTTCACCATTTTTTAAGTATTTTTGAGCAATTTCTTAAGAGATTGGGTTTTTTAAAGTCCATAAAGCCTTAAGATGTTCTTAAATTGTTCTTTATACGAGGTAACCCTAAAAAGTCGCATTTCTTCTAAAAAATGGGGAAATTTCTATACCTCATCTTCAAAGTATCATATAATGAAGTAACCTCAAATTTCCCTCAGTGATAGTATCTAACACGACATTGAGTAAAAATGTCACAAAACCCCTATTTTTGAATGTGTTCACTTTCTAACTTTTTAACTCCTACATTGTCGACCACATCAATGAATTCAAAACATCAACGTCAGTAACTTACATTACTTCGAGTTACGTCAAGGAAGAGTTGAAATTCCAATACTCAACAAAAAGATCTACATACATCATTGAAGAGAGGTATGAGAGACCATGAAATTCTCTCTCAAACCTAGAACCTAACGAACCCAGAACTTTCACATTTAATGACGATAGAGCCTGCTCTATACACGTCTTTTTTTTTTTAAGAAACTAGTTTTACCAAGCAGCCTCAATGTTTCTTAAGAAATCGGCCTTTTGAGCCTTAAATGTTTCTTACATGTTTCTAAACTTTTTGACATAATTAGCCTTGATTGGAAGGTTCTTATAAAAAAACCGAATTAAAAAATGTTATTTTGTCATTTTCAGCCTCAGCATGTTTCTTAGATGTTTCTTAGTTTTTAGGCATTCTGAGCCTCATGTTTCTTAAAAGTGTGTTTCTTAAAAAAAAAAAGACGTGTAGCTGGTTTAGAGGGTGACGGGCATTAATCTCATTTTTCAATTTCTAATAGCGCAAATCAAAAACATAAAATTTCTTCTTCCCCATAAAGTTATAAAGATCTACCTAGATCTAGCTAAAAAAAATGCTGGTTCAGAGATCATGTCGTGAGTGTAGGAAATGCAAGAGGATCGAAAACATCAGCATTTGGGAGGAGGTTGAAAAAGATCTCATCGGCAATTCTTCCAACATCGATCAGTCAGTGTTGATTAATCAAAGGAACTCACCAGCCAACCTTCAAGGAAGATGGAAATCATTAGCAATGGTTGAGCAAAGATCAACTCGAATCACTCTGAGTGAAGAAAGCTGTAATGTCTTTGTCACCAAAATTTAATGTTGACCCAAAGATGTTAATCATATCAATCATCCAAGGAACTTTACAACAGAGAAGAGGGGCAAGAAGGTGACATGACTCGCCCATCAAATTCCTGAAAGATTGACATAAAAACTCGATGTCTCGTCAAGCAATGGTGGGGAATGAAACTTCGATCTTCTTGGATTAATGTGTCATACCAAAGCATCTCTCAAACTTTACTTGCACAGGTCGATCATCTGAAAACTGGATCGAGATGATCTAAGCCAATGTGACCTTCGTCAAATATAGATCGACATTTTTAAGACTGAAAGTTTAAAGGAATGAAATTCTTTAGTACACTTTCTCGAGCTATCGAAGAGTTTCCCACTCACTCTACGCTTCTTAGTGGTGGTGATATGAATGCCAAATTCTCTGCTCGCTTTTCGTGCAGTAAATCTATAAACAGAAACGGAAACTTGCTCCTCGACTTCACCAATCAACACACAACTTCCAGAAACCCCGCCATAGCTCTGGATGCATCGTTCCCCAAACGGAACACTTTTCCAAATTGACTTCACCTTGCATCAAAAGCGCTGGAGAAACAGAACGACTGCCTGACTTATTCCAGTTGGTAGTGATCATCTGCCAATGGTCACTGCGAATGTTAAACTCAGCGTACGTCAACCTCCATCTCCTCCGAAGAAAAAGCTCTTTTGGGAATCCATCTCTTTAAACGAGAATCTCGCAAGTCAAATTGCTAACTCCATTTCCCAACAGTTTGATGAAAACTACTCAACTTTCGTCGCCATTTCCAGCAAAGTTGAAGAAAAGTTACTTCCCCAAAGACTGAGTAGCACTCCATCAAGCTCAGTCGATCATCACGACGTTACTGCTGCCCGGAAAGTCACCCTGATATTCGCAACTAAAAATATTGAAACTCAACATGTGCACAATTTACGATAAATGTGAGGACAACTGAATAAACAACATCCTACATTCATTCGAAATTCCATGATCATCATCCAACACAAAAGACGCCTGGGATTTGGTCAACAAAATTAACTTTTTAGTCCCAAAGTATTGTATTCTTCGAAACGGCCCTGGTGAAGACGGTTTCCCTCCTGAATTCTGGAAACTACCTTTGATGAAAAAAAATTACACCATTTCTATAGCCAAACTTTCTTTGGAAATCGACCTAAAAATTGGGAGTTTTATTTGGGCATTCCTGTTCCAAATAAGGGAGACCTTACCAAGACTGGCAACTATCGTGGTATATCGTCATCCTAGATCGGTTCCAATTTGTATAATCGGTGTCCGACCTGTTCGTGATAAAGTACTTTGACCAAACAAAAACAGGTTCACACAAGAAAGCCGTTCTAGCTGTCGGTCGCATCCTTGAAGAACTCAAAATGCGTGTCCACAATGTAGGAAAGACCACCAAAGGAATGCATTTGTTAAAGGATCACTTCCGATGATATTCGAAGTAATTCGATGCCGACCACTTGTTCTTGCTGGTCATACGACCGAGAATGGCGGAGGAAGGTATTCAACAAAGCTCTCGTCCTAGAGGGTGCCTCTAAATCTTCAACTGTAGACTTTCCAGATACTTGCAAGCAGTTGCAAGTCATTGGTCTGTGTATCGACATAGTTTGCAGAATGGTATGAACCCCTAGGTTTATTTCATTCCCCCTGTATACCCATACCCCTGTATATCCATACCCCTGTATACCCATCCCCCTTCTGTAATGAAGTCGTATCCCTCTTGTTTTAAAGAAATTTGTTTCGAGGAAACTGGCTCTATGCACCACCAATGTGATCATAGAGTACAAAATTTGTACAGTAATAAGCCAAAAATTTCACTTCACAACTAATTTATCAACATGATACACTTATGTGTTTTGGTGGTACAGATTCTTACTTTAAAACAAACTGTGTCCGTTTTTACATGATTAAACTGACCATAATATCCAACCCCCCTTTCTTATTTTGTCCAACCCCCACATTCCCATCCCCGAGTTTTTGAAGCAAATTTTGATACCTCCCCCCAACAAAGGCCCTAATAATAAATATTTGGCATCCCTTTTTAAAAAGGGGGTGCAAACTATGCTCAATCTATGTTCGCTTCAAAGATATGGTACCCCACAACACAGGAAAAATTTTTGGATTTGGTTTCATAATTGAAGGTTGGAAATTTGAGCGATTACCTTACCTTTGGAAAACGTAAATTACCCATAGGTTTTGTAGAATAAACCAATGCCCTTGAAAAATCAATTGAAAATAACCCATGTAGAAATGACAATTTTCCAAGGCTGGTTCGAAAACATGACTTTTTGGGTGGGAAATTTTTATTCTCCAAACAGTTTGGGAATTGAAAAACTGTAACGTGCTAAAGCACTGGGCTCAACTTCAGTGTACGTGTGAAAATGGAAGGCCCAATTGTAAACACTTTTTTAAAACAGGGTGATGGCCGTTGCAAACCCAGGGTGATAGGCGCTCGTGATTAAGGAAGGTCCAATTATTGTAAACCCAGGGTGACAGTTACTCGGGATAAAAGAAACTTTGTTGTAAACCCAGGGTGATAAGCGCTCGAGATTAAGGAAGGTCAAATTGTAAACCCAGGGTAATGCAGTTACTCGGGATAAGAGAAAGCTCAATTGTAAACCCAGGGTGATAGGCGTTCGGGATAAGAGAAGGCCCAGTTGTAAACCCAGAGTGATGGGCACTCAGAATTAGGGAAAGCTTGCTTGTAAGCCCAGAGTGATGGATAATCGGGATAAGGTAGCTAAATTGCAAACGCGGGGTGAAAAAAGCCTTCTTTGATGGGCACTCAGGAAAGGCAAGGTTCAATTATAAAACCCAGAGCGGTGAGTACTCAGAAGGATTAGAGAAAGCTCAGTCGTAGGTAAATTTAGAATAAAGAATTTTTTTCCGTGTGTAGAGCAACCTTTTATTTTGGCACCTAGATAAATTGACGTCAAATTTTTTCAACATGATTGAAAATTTCTATTTTTGTATTTTTAGCATTTAAAAAAATATTTGACGTCAATTATTTTGACTTTTATGACGTTAAATAAGCGCAAAATCCCGGTAAAATGGGGATAACTCGCTAAAAAAAGCGGAATTCCAAAAAATGAAAAAAATCCCCCTAAGTTTTAACATAAGGAGGGCGTGTGCCAAATTTCAGCTTCTTAAACCAATTATTCCGCTCTCTACGCTGCCCCAAAGTTTGTGGACAAACTCACAAACTCACAAACATTCTGAGATTCTAGCTCAACTGAAGTTGAGAAAAATTCTCCAAACAGTTTGGGAATTGAAAAAAAAGGTCAAAAATCGATGTGAAAATACATATTTTAGTAAATTTGATACCTCAAGTTGAAAAAATAGACTTTTTGGGTCGGAAATTTGTGTTTCTCCCAAACAGTTTGGAAAACGTTAAAAATCCATGTGGAAATTACACTTTTCTAAGATTGAGACCTTTTCTTGGAAAACTAGACTTTTTGGGTTGGAAATTTGTGTTTCTCCAAACAGTTTGGAAAACGTTAAAAATCCATGTGGAAATTACATTTTTGTGAAATTGAAATCCTTTCGATTGGAAAACTAGACTGTTTGGGTTGTAAATTTTTGTTTCCCCAAACAGTTTGGAAAACTTTAAAAATCCATGTGGAAATTACGTTTTTGTAACCATTTTCTGTACATGTCCTTTGAGAAAACCACAAGCGATTTTTCGCTCAAAACTGTTTTGATGTATAGCACTAGCTATCTGTGCGAATAATAACGAGAGATTGACCGGAAGCCATCGAGCCTAGGCTAGCGAACGACTGTTCACAAAAACAAAAACCTTGTTTAAGATCTCTTTTTCCATATCTCTGCCTTGCTTTTTTCAACCTGAATTTTTGAAAATTCCAACCTTCTTTAGCTTGGATTTTGGCTTTAATCAACCTGGATTTTTGAAAATTCCAAGTTTGTTTACTTTGGATTGTGGCTTTTTTCAACCTGAATTTTTGAAAATTTCAACCTTGTTAAATTTGGATTTTGGCTTTTTTCCAACTGGATTTTAAAAAATTCCAACGTTGTGAAATTTGGATTTTGGCTTTTTTCAATTCGGATTTTTGAAAATCCCAAGCCATGTAGATGCAAAATGTCCCACATTTCCAGGTTGGATTTTCCATTGGATTTTATCTTTTTTTCCAACTAAGAAAACTTGAAATTTTCAACCTTGGAAATCGAAAATTTTTTCCTGTGCAACATGTCGCGAGCCTTTTCTCAAAAAAAGTTTCTTTCAATCACATTAAAGATCTTAAGGGTTGGTCCCTAACTAGTAGGGGAAGTTTTAAAGGAAATATATGATCCTACCTGGTAGTGGATAGGAAGTGGATAGGAAGGAGTGATCAATTAAAGAATTGGAAGATTCGTTTATGTTCAAGCCATCGTCATCATGCGCATTTCATTGAGGTAGTTGTCTAATAGGCCTCAAATTGTTATAGTAGAGTTACGTGAATATACTGTACAGCTGAAATAAGAGAAGAGATATTACTGACAAAACGATAACTTTCGAATTTGATCGTTCCATCAGTTCCATCCAGGCGTCTTTTGAGACGACAATTCAAATCGATTATTAAGCTATTTTCCAGCTATGACATTACACTAATGGGGTCCAATTTGAAGGGTTCTAATTTTTGTTCCAAAAAAAGGTAAAAAATCTAAACACAGTTTGAATTCAGAGAAATCTAAAGTTTCAGAAGAATATAATTTTTTCTTTCCAGTAAAAGTATCTTCATATTCTTTCATCTTCTTTTTCCAAACTTTTAAATCCATTCATTCAAAATCGTCATTGCAAAGAGGTATCACCTTTTTATCGAAATGTGCAGGCTGCCAATCTTTTTAGGAGCAGCTTTTAGTTCATTTAATGATATGATTTTAAACAGATCAGTTCAGCCCGTAATATCGAAGCCGGGGTGATGTATCTGATGGATTATTCATTTCAATCATTATAAGTCATGTCAAACAGGACACTCAGAGTAAAGACCTAGAGACACCATGCATGAATAAGACATCCATGGAAACGTAACGGTACCAGTTCAATGTTGATTTTTCTCGTTTTCAGTCGTGGCTGATGGATGATAGGAAGAGTGATAGCACCGTGACCGGACAGTTTCAAGAAGAGTTGGATGAATGGAAACATTATCTTTCGCCAGTTGAACCTCTATAACACCCCTGTCTCAGTGCCCCGGTGGCCTGATTTCAGTACATGATTTTTTTCAGTACATGGTTTCAGTACATGATTTTTTCCTACGTCACTGCAGTAATCAAATTTTTATTGCACTCATTTGTAATCATCCTAAATGGCTTGGGAATTCAAGAACTGTTTTTTATTGTCGCTGTCTTTATTCAATTTATATCTCAATTCACAAATGAGTGCAATAAAAATTTGATTACTGCAGTGACGTAGGAAAAAATCATGTACTGAAATCAGGCCACCGGGGCACTGAGACAGGGGTGTTCTATATGGGTAAGAGCGAAATTGATTATCAAAACAGAATTGAATGAATCAATAAATTAGGGGGAATGGAAACTAGTTGCTCTGTAATAGTAAATTCACTTTTGAAGACTTTCAAATCGTTAAATCAATACGAAGTATGAGCAAGATTCATTACGATCATGAAATTGCTCATACACCTATCGACCTTAACAGAGAATTGCGTCCGATGGTCCGAAGACGAAAGATTACAGAGTCAATTTAAACGTTTCAGACCTTTGAAAGCATTCAAATATGATGAATCTTAACCCGGTTTCCTTTTATGCAGAATTCTTCTAGATTGATTTCATGAGAGAAGTATGTATGAACAAAATATTGTAATTAATTTGTTTCCTTTTTCCTTTTAATTTTGTAAAATTAATTCCTTACCCTTAGACAGTATTTTCTTTCACTTCTTCCGATTCTGCAGCAAACATTTCCTGAATTTTGAGGGCGAAACTGGACAAAAAAGAATTTTCTCATCTAAAAAAATAAAATCAGAATAAATTAATTTCATTGTTTGACAATTTTCAATAAGTGAGAATAAAATCTTCTAAAAAAACGCCACTCCCCAACATATATAAATTTTTTCCTTAAATTGTTCAGAAAAGTTTAGCAGCCAAGAAAAACGACGTTGTTTGTCAACTTGGGTGACCCTATGTAGTTCAATTTAGATGAATATGATGATATTGTTGAAATTATGAGAGATCAAACCTACAGTTAGAAATTGTTTCTGTTATTATGAATTATAAGGGAGGCTTGTACCATAATTCTTTCAAGCTGTTTTGTAACGCTGTTCAAGTCAAACTGATCCGTTTGTTTTAATTGGGATATCATCGCTTTGATACAGTAAATTTCGTCGAAGACAACTTTTGACCCTGAGAAGTAAAATCAAAAGCATTAACAAAATCATACAGAATGGAAAATATGGAGAGATTGTTTAGATCACTTGTTTGCGTAGAAAATGTTGAAATGGAAAATTTGGAAAAAAATGGAAAGTTCAAAGAGAACAAGCAACATGCTGAATGGACCTACCTGATGATGAAAGTTAGTTAGCATTGATAGCAATGCAAAAAGAAAAATGAAAAAAATCAGTCAGAAAATATAGCATTTAGCGAAAATACACAACACAATAAATTCATCATTGATTGTTGATGGGGGGAGAGAGAAGGGTTGTAGGGAAAAAATAAATAGGAGGTTCTGGTCGCAAAATCAGTTTTATTGACAATTGAATCATGCTTGATGGTGAGCATTGTTATCAATAATGTTTTTGTGTGAAAAACATAGAAATACAAGGAAAAAATCCAATGAAAAACCGGAAAAATTTGTTTCTCAAAAATCAAACTCGGCCATTTTTTGAGCATTGCGAATACGCATCTTTCTGCAAAAAATCAGAAAAAACTAAAAATGAAAGTTCGAGAAAAAGTCAAAAAACCGGTTTTTCCAGCATATTTCCGGCATTTTCGGCCGGAAAAAAAATGTTTTCGAAAATCGGGCTCCTTCACATTTTAGGTATGTCATATGCATCAGTGTGCAAAATTTCATAGAAATAGATAAGTACAGCTCGAGAAATTCAAGAAATACTGTCTTTCCGGCGAAAATAGGTTGTTACGGCGACTTTAAAATAGTTCCGGCTTCAAACTCAATTTTATTGAAATTGAAACATGCTTGATGGTGGGCATTGCTATTGATAATGTTTTGAATGAAAAAAAAACAACCAATTATTGGAAAAGTCCAATGAAAATCTAAAAACGGCGATTTCCGCATATTTCAGGCATTTTCCGCCGGAAAAATTTTTTCTTAAAAACGGACTCGGCATGTTTTGAGCATTGTTAATCGCATCTTTGAGCAAAAAATCAGAAAAAACTAATGAAATCTCGAGAAAATGCCAAAAAAACAGTTTTTTCCAGCATATTTCCGGCATTTTCGGCCGGAAAAAGATGTTTTTCGAAATCGGGCTCCGTCACAATTTAGGTATCGACATTTTGCATCATTGTGCAAATTTCATGAAAAATAAAAGTACAGCTCAAGAAATTCAAGAAATACCGTTTTTCCGGCGAAAATCGGCTTTTTCGGCGATTTTTAGAAAGTTCCGGCTTCAAAACTCAATTTATTGAAAATTGAAAATGCTTGATGGTGGGCATGCTATTGATAACGTTTTTGAATGAAAAAACAACCAATTATATGGAAAAGTCCAATGAAAATCTAGAAAAACGGCGATTTCCGGCCAAAAATCGGACTCGGCCAAGTTTTGGACAATTGGGCTCCGTCACATTTTGGCCATTGCCATTTTGCATCTTTGTGCAAAAAATCAGAAAAAACTAATGAGCCAATCTCGAGAAAAGCTGGTAACAGACGAACGAACGAACGAACGGACGAACAGACAGAGGTTAATTCATAGGACCTCCACCGGGGCACCCGGAGGTAGGTCCAAAAAATTCGGCCGGGTTACGACAATTTTCAAGCTGGACCAGAAACAAAATATTCTTTAGGGTCAATACAAACTACCACTAATGGTTCAATAATTTTGTATACTGATACAAAAACACTAGACCTGTTTAGTAATCTTCTGAAAAATAGAGAGAAGCTACACTTTCTTTAATAAGAACCAGTAAATTTTTGCTGAGGCTCGGCTGTTCTTATTTTTTTGGCACTTTGAACCTTGAATTGTTCTTATTTTGTTATTATTTTATATAAGGTAAAAAACAAGTTTTGGCTATTTGCTTTACTATTTAGAGGATTTTAGAAACCAGTGATTCTTTTTGCTGTAACTAAACAAAAAAACTACTTTTAAAATACTTTCAGCCTCTCCACTGTTCTTAAATAGTTCTTATTTTTTGGCATTTTTTGAGCCTCATTGTTCTTATAAAATTGTTCTTATAAAAAAAGTGTATTAACCTTTAAAAGAGACATAGTAAGGATACAAAGTTAGCAAAGATAAGTATTTGCCAGTGAGATTCGTTGTTTTTTATTTTATTTTTGTTTATTGCTCCAGCCACGCTGAGCATTAAAATGGGTATCATTCATCGGGCGTTCAAGACTTCAAAAATAATTTCCCGATCTCACTTTGATTTCTAAACTTTCTTCCGATATCGGGTTAACTTTTTGGGTACTTTTAGCGTGCGTTGTTTTTGCAAATCATAGTGTTTCAAGATGGCGGCTCAAGCGGTAAGTCAGATGTGATAGGTGTTGTGCCAAAGTATTTCCAGTGTAAATCTGTTGCAAGCTTCAATTTCTGTCATTTATTTTTTAACTCGGCAAATCAAACACATGATTTTCATCAAGGGGATTCTTTTTCTACATCTTTTAAGGTTTTGAAGCCTTTGCTCAAGTTTTTTTTTTGTTGAATTTCTGATATTTTATTGCCTGCTTTTTTTATTAGTTTTTGCAATAAAAACATATTTTTCTGTTTGCCTCTAGGTGGGATTGGGTGTTATAATGTTATTGGAATTTGATAAAGTTTACAAGAGTACGCACTGTCTAAATTTGAAAGACTGGATGCATCGTGCTTTTTTGGACTTGGTTTGGACGGTTTATAGCGATCGCAAAAAATTGTTTGGCTCCCGTCATTTCCACTTTAAAAGTGGTGGCATTCGGCGGTCGGTCAAAATATTTTTTCTTTTAAGAAGCAGCTAATCTTGTTGAAAGGGAATCGTGTGAACTGATCCGAATTAAGAAATTGAGAAACCGTGGATAAACTTGTTTCGGTACTCCATTAGCTGCGCTCGCTACTTCGATTTGAAACTTGTAAACACAGAGCGTGCAGAGGTCGACAGTGGAAATCCAGCAAAGCAGCCGAAAAGCTTTCCGACTCTCCAACTTACTGACCGTAAACAGGTCGGTCAGATGACGGGAACCAAATGATGACATCACATTCCTATTTGGACGTGCAAATTAGACAAATGGTTTTGGAATTTGATCAATTATTAATATTAATATAAACAGTTCTGTTGAAATTGATCAACTATTTTTCACGCAGTTCCGGACGCAGATTGTGTTTTTCTAACTTTTTCTAACCTTGGCTGGCGCACGTTGACTGAATTATGGAATGGAATAAATGGCGATAACAGTTTACATACTCTTCAGACTTGCAAAAACGGACTGCAGAAAGTTATGAAATGTTTCTAGAATTTAATGGATTAACCGTCAAGTACACAATGCACACTCACTTGTTTTTCTGACCTTGCCAAATTTTGGCTTTGACTGAATACTGTGAGAGTGGGTAACTTGCATCAGTGGAGGCTAACATACATAGCCCTAAAATGAATGACCTGGCTGGTCATTAATAAACTATATTCAGCTCCGCTCGAGCTCTAGTACCACTTTTGTTTTGATTAACTTTATTAAGGCCAGACGGGTCATTCATTTGAGGCTATGCATGTTAGCCTCCACTGATGCAAGTTACCCACTCACGGTAGCAGTCTTTTTTTAGTACCTCGTTGGCCTTGCAGAAACGGCAAATGGTTCTGTAAGTTTGACCAAGTCTACAAAATACAGTTCCTGTTGAAATGTTATAAATATGAACTACGTTTGCAAAGATTTTTGATGCAAATTGTGTTTTTCTGGAGTTTGCGCTTTGTGACTTAATTTTTGGTTGATGGTACTAGATATTTAGGTTGTATATTTTCAATAAAAGTGTTTTGGGATTGTCGCACCCCGTCCAATTTTTTGTGACCTCAGCTCCTGACTTTGACTATTTGTACCTAAAAAGAAAGAAAGAAATTTGGCGGATTTGGCGGATTTGACCGAAATCCGCCGAATTAAGTTCCCGCCAAAATTTCTTTTTTCTGCCATCCGCCAAATTAAATTCCTGACAAATTAAACATTTTGAAAATATGATCTCTTTTAAGGTGTTTTTGCTATATTTTCGCTGTTTTGACGCCATCTTAAGGTTAAATTTTTAAGCGACTGCCAAATTAAATTCCCGCCAAATTTAGTTTTTTCGTCCATCCGCCAAATTAAATTCCCGCCAAAATTTCTTCCTTTAATAAGGTAGCTTGTTAGTTTAAAGTGTTATTGTAGTTTTATCAAGTAAAACAAAAAGTACAGTTTCTATGTATATTTGATGGATATCTTTAATTTGGTTCTGACGTTTTGGCAATTTTCTTATTTATTTCTAGATAACACTTTGGTCAGATATGGATATTGTCTACATCCAAAGAAAAAGTATCATAACGGACTGGAATGAAATTAACAAAAAGTTTAATTACACTATGTTTCTCTTTTATTTTATAGTAATGAAATATAGCTTAATTGTTTTATGTCATAGAAACAGTGCTACAATGCTAAAGAGAAGTTTACTTTGATCTTCTCGTGTTGGGGGGTTTGGAGGAGCTCTCAGGCTTGTTGTTTAAATAAGTTTAATCAAGTATAGAGTTCACATTTTTGTACATTATTCAACATTATTAGTCTACTCTGTTCAAGTACATCTCTTACATCTGTTAACCCACTTATTAAAGCTATCTAGTTAAGCTCTATTGGCTGACCTCCAGCCTCGGCTGGTTTATTTCGCTTGTCCGCCAAATTTAAGTTTCTAACCATTCACCAAATTAAATTCTGTATTTTCGCTCATCCACCAAGCCAAGTTAAATTCTCGCCAAAATTGATTCCTACCTTCTTTATTTTATTCTGTATTTTAGATCTATTTAATCCAATCTCTTATAACGTAAAATTCGCACACGTTTTTACTTTTCAATCTTTGTCTTCGTTCAAAGCTTTGTGCTAATAATCCTTATAGCTGGAGCTTCCAGCGCAGCTGGTTTATTTAACATTTATTCGTCGTCAATTTTACAAAATTGTTTTTCCGTCTAAACTAAGATTTATAAAAAGAAAATGCAAAAGATATAAACTATTAAATTATTAAATATATTTAAATTTTTTTATTGATTTAAAATGTAATTAAAAGAATGCTAAAAAACACAGGACTGACAAGAGATTGAATTAAGGATGAGATATGGTATAGAGCTAGTCTTGTCTTACCTGGATATTTTCATTACCAAGGGCTATGCCATCAGTCAATTTATACATCCTTTATG
>NW_027103732.1:0-2415 GCF_902728285.1 Clytia hemisphaerica | reverse complement strand
TGAAAAAAATAACTTTTTCCCCGGACGTACGTCCGGGGCTCCAATTTTTGCGCCATAAATTTACCCCGTATGAATTAGAAAAAAGCCCGCGCGGTCAGCGATTCTATAAAAAGCGACCGCGCGGGCTGTCTGGGGCGTCCGGGGTAGTCTCTCAAAAACAAATAATACGGACCCCGGGCACGCATCAAAAGAACCCCGGACTGTCCGGGGCATAGGCAGGGTCGTTCGCTACACAGTCAGCTAGCCCACTTTCGGCAGCCATCTTTTTCTAAATACTTTCCGCGAATCAAATCACAATATTATCGAAATCCAGATAATCCGTTTTTATTAAATCGGAATAGATAATCGGATTAGATAAACAAACAAAAAATGTCTTGACCGTCGTCGGACGAGAGAGAATTTAAGGCTCCTAGGCCGGAGCAAAAATTGGTTGAGTGTTACCAAAAATCTTTTTGATTTTCTCAAAGTGTTATAGTTGCTATGGCTAAAAATCATGACTTTGATAGCATGATCATCAGTCAGTGTCAATTTATTAACCACTTTAACAATGCAAATTTTTGGGTGACACTCTGTTTCATGGAAAAAATGGGCAGTTTTTGAGCTTTAAAATGCCATAACTTTAGTTTCGCTTGTGCTACAGACTCGTATGAGCTCTCATTTTTCAGCATTTTTTATTGTGCATCCTCTGAAATTAAAATCATTCAATGACAATCTCCACTTTATGCACAGTACCCTTTTGAAATCAAGGTGGTCTCTGGTTCCCTTTAAAATAATTTTGCCCTAAAGCAATAATTGACCCCTCATTGAATCAGAAATCATCATGAGAATATATTTGGTCAATGAAGAAATAGTTACAAGAAAGTGAAAAGTTTATTACATTTTCGATGACATCATTTAGAGCCCAAATGACGTAACAAAACATAAAATGTGTCATATCTTTAGTTTTAAACCATTTTAAGGGGTAATTTTTCGTTCTTTGGGACTAGTTCAATCTATAGTTTCCCCTTTACTATCCAAAGGGCTTATGATGCGTTCAGCTTATCTACTCCTCGACGAGTTTATGAAAAATTTGTCAAATTTTGCCAGGGGGTTGATTCGAGTATGAAAGAGGGATTTTGTGCAGTTTTAAAACAAGAAATCTTATTGTCTTGCTCACATGTGAATTCTTGAGTTCAACTTTGTTTATTTTGCCGAACGTTATAAAATCGGCGAACAGTCATGAAAAAAACCCTTCCGTAAAATGTATGCTGTTTGTTATGATTTCTCATAGAATGCAGCCCCCCTGGCTCTTAGGGGGGGGCTAGAAGCTAAAGTTCCGGTTGGGGGCTCTTTTTCCCTAAGATCAGGGGGGGGGCTACTTACTCAGGGGGGGGGCTATTTGTTTAGGTCTGTTGACTGGGGGCTGACCTAACAACTTTTTCCAAGAACTAAGAAATTTTTCTTTTTACATTTTGGTATTTTGTTTGTGTAATAATGAAGTCGTACTATTGACGTTTGTTGATTAGAATTTCAAAAGAAGACATATACATTTGGTATCTCTTTCTCTGCGGGACATGCAAAATGACGACGCTTGCATTGTTTGAAATTTTTTCCATTCTAACATTTTTGTTTTTTTTGGTATTGTGGTGTGTGCGTGCGGGTGTGTGATATGTGATAAAGTTTGTTTATTGAAATGAATGACAAATAAAGAACGCAGCTATTTTCATGTGGTGTTTACAATTTTCTTAAGTTAGAATTGTCTTCTACTCACTTTTTTCAAAATAACAGTTTACTTTTCTTATAAAATTTTATTTTTTATAGAAGGAAAATCTTTCTCTAACTATACATGGCCAATAAATTTATTGTGAACTTCATATTCTATGGAAATTTTTCGGTATTATACTTCTCTTCTGTGTTATAGATGACCAAAAAAGAAACTCAGAAAAGTAATAAGCCAAAGCGAGGATCCGTGAAGGGTTTCGATGGCATTCACAGAGATTTGACAGTTCAGATTTTTAAGCATAAATTAAATTTTTTTTTTGTATTTTGGTAGGGGGGCTGTCTATTTCGAATTTTGGTGGGGGCTAAATCTCAGGGGGGGCCGAACCTTCAGGGGGGGGGCGAACCTTCAGGGGGGGCTTCAACCCCTCTGCACTCTATGTTTCTCGTTTGCCGGCAAACGTTTCGAACGGCAAAATGTCCGCACCATGACCGCACTGAATACCGCACTTATTCAAATGGTGCTCTTTAGTGACCGATCGAGTGCGTTTGAATGGATTTTTAGAACAGATTTTTGGATGATTTCTGGCCGATACAAAGGTATCATTTTACCGCACGGTAAATCGTTTCGCCGCTTTTTTGCCGCACATTTTATCGATCTGTCGGCACCAAGACCGGTCTCATTTTTAATGTACTCCAAATCGCTTGGGAAGTCAC
>NW_027103731.1:0-33892 GCF_902728285.1 Clytia hemisphaerica | reverse complement strand
TCGCAATTTCTCTGCATAATTTGTAGCAGCCGAATCTACGTTTGTGTGCAGCATTTTCATTGAATCGCCGAACTTCGACTCCGTGCCTTTTTCTTCGTTACTATAGTCAAGCTCTATAGCAAGCATCTGAAGGCTTCTTATTGCGCGTAAGTTATCCTGCATAGCATCTTCTCTCCGCAAGCGCTTGCGGATAGACGGCATTGTTCATGGTGCAAATGTCTTAGGAGCACAACATTACCAAGGAGATGGAGATCAAGGGAAATGGAGCCGCTTGACCTATCTTTGAAGTATTGATACTGCATTCTCAGCGCTGTCTTCAGCTTCAAGGCGTACAGCGTATGCGCTTCTCAATCGGATATACTAAAATTAGTAACTTATCAAACAAGTTGAGCCCACAAATGTTTTTAAAATAACTTTAAGGGCTCTGACCATAGTGATTTTTTTATATTTGACACGTACAAAATATAAATTTCTGTTTAAAGTAGTCCACAAAACTATGACCGTTATACATATTTTGGTGGGGTGATTATTCCTAAATTCGAAATTAAATGTCAAGATGAAAAAAAATTACCACGTAGAAAATGAGAACTTTTGCGAAGAAGAGTATATTTCAACTTTGAAACCTTATTTTCGACGAAGAAAAAACATTTTGAAAAACTTTTTGCGTAGAATTAGTTACCCGAACTAAAATAGATTTCGGGAATTTTGTAAGAGCTTCCTTGTCTCAAAATCTTGAAAATAGTGGTTTTTGCCCAATTCTTCAACAATTCTTCATCCCTATTTTTAATGTAAACTTTTAAAGAAACTTTGAAACAAAAAGATTAATTACCCATTAAAAGATACCCTAAACAAAAGCTTCATTTACAAATCGACTAACCAACTTTCTGACCATGGTCAGAGCCGTTAAAAGATTGCGTAATCTTGGAATGTTATGTTACAAAAGCAAACCTCGGGTTTGTCCCTCTCTTTTTTCCCTTTTTCAAAAAAAATCAAAATACGGTGAACTCTCGATATTTTGACCATATATTATTCGAATCTCTCTATAGTTCAAACTAATTCTCAGTTACGAGTTCAATTCCAAGGGTCAACTGTAAATAGACTTGCTTTCCCAAAATTTCTTAATCTTTTCTGAAAATCGCCTCATACTAGCGATAAAAATATAATGGCTTCCAGGGCTAATCTCATATTAATTCAAAAAGAGGTTCACCCTGGAACAAGATTGTCTGGCAATCGTATGAATAGACCTGTTCATAAATTACGTTACGAACATTGTCCTCCAAACCCAAGGGCTTCACTTTTTGTCGCCTGGGAAATGTTAGAGATTCTAAATTAGCCCTTTGGGCTTTAAACTCAATGGTTACGAACATCCATTACCTCGTTTTGAGATTATTGCCATGGTATTTACTCCCAGCGGATTTTATTAAACCTACTTTCTATTCATAAAAAATCATTTAATGTCTCAAGGGACATGTAATTGTTTGAATACGAAGCAAGTGTTGTTCGGACGTATTTTATGAAAAGGTCTATTAGTATCGAAATATAAACTTCAATGACATTGCTTATTTGCCCCGGCAGGAGGAGTGATTGGATCTGTTAGGGCGTTGAACTGGAATAGGAGGCCACCAAATCCCATTCCAGTTTGAAATGGGTGTAAAACATAGTTGAACGCTATACGTAATAAGTTAACCTAGACCAAATTTTGCTACAAGGCAGTATGAATAAGCACAGTTATGGGCTTGTGCCGCTGCCCAGTTATCATAAAGAAAAGTTTGCCCGCCCCTCATAGAAAATTGAAAATATAAGAAAATTTCGAGATTTTATTCCGATTGAAAGCTCAGGCCATCAACACCCCCCTCCCCTTTCCCAAGATAAAAGTCTTTACCAGAATTTATTACGCTAGCTAGGACTAAAGTATTTTACAAAAAATTCATAGTTACTGAAATACCTTTAGAAATCTTCACTGATGTTTTCAATATCCTCCGACACTTCTTTTTTCAACTCCTCACATCCAAGATCGCGATAGTTATTGAATGAAGAGCATTGTTAAATGTTCGATTTATTGCTTTCCTTTATCAGATGCACATTCAAGGAGTTAAGACTTTAAGAGATAGCTATGAACAGCCAAAAAGGATTATTTTATGTAAAAACAATCGAATGGACTCTCCGCCTCAGTTTATATGAATTGTTGTGTCAACGTCATTTTGACGTCAAATGAACGACAACGTTCAACGTTTAGTGACCGTGGTCATATTTATTTAGATAACTAAATTTCTTATTGGCCAGATTGTTTTCGATACATAACTACCGATGAATTCATCTCCTACAAAAGAAGTTATGTATCCCAGGACTTTAAAGCCCATATGACATAAACATGTCAAAAACGTTGATCACAGGATAGTGTTAAAATAGTCATAGTTTTATAAACTACCATACGCGCCAAAAAATATTTGGATTAAAACTTTTAATGGATATTGACTGTAACATAGACACTCCAAAAACAAAAGATGGTTTGCATAAATTTTGCAATTACTCTTTGCACTAAAAAGTCTAAGTACTTTGATAAAAGTTGAGCAAAGCTAACAACAGAAGAAGATCGGTTATAAGGTCCCTCAGTCCACATTAAAGTGGCAGCCCTCTACGCCAGAATGACACATATTGTTTTCTCTTTCCTACCCTGAGTATAAGAGGCCTGTCGTGAGCTAGACTAGCCAACTAGTCTATCAATTAATTATTCAGAGGGCGTGAACATAAAGGCCGCGGGTGTTTGCTAGAATAGGAGCTGCGTAGGAGAACGAGCAAAACTTGGTGAGAGGCTGCTGATTTCAGCTGCTGCTTTTAAATTTCTTCCTACGCTTACCTAACTCCTACGCTCACCTTTCACGCGTGATACCGTTCCAGCTCGACTGGCGTGCCAGTCTAGTCGTGAGCTTACATATTATACACATCAATACTCCAAAGTAGGCAACCTTGGCGATAGCAAATACTTTTGCTGGTAGTTGGTACGAAATTAGTACAAAATAAATAAGCACTCAACTTTTCATTAAATGAGCATTGCAACACCCGCTAGCAGTGCCGTAAGAAGCATTTCCATATTGGGGGGGAGGCTGAAGTTTAGTGACACCACGAATGTCAACCGGATTGGCCCTAGGGGGGGAATTTTGCAAATTTGAGCTCTAGATTGCTTGAAAATGCACTCAAAACAAAATTAAAAATTGAAATTAAAAAAAGAACAACTTTGCATTTTGCAAAATAACAATTTTTGAAAAAATTATTTGCGCTAGTTAAACATGGAAATATCTTCCTTTTTTTAGACTACTAATGACACCCCTAGAAAAGGGGTGTCATTATAATTGTTTCCTACCTTGAATATCCATAATATTTGGGTTTAACCAGTTGTAATGCAAATTAGCTTCATTGTCAACTCAATAAAGCCTCACTAACTTTAGAATCATATATCAGATAAGGTAGATATATTTAAGATTTTTTACAGGAAAATATAGACAACTAAGTATGTTGCATTTGCTACTTCCTGTTGTAAAGATATAACGGGTGTGTCAAAAAAATACCCCTATTTTGATTTTTGACGTTCAAATTTCTCAAACAAAGGCAAATGAAAGTTTTAGTGAAGATTTGAAATTTAATTTTTTACCTTTGGTGAAATTCATACAACTGTATGTACATCTGTATAACTTTATGACAATTTCGCTGACTTACGTCAATTTTTCACTGTTCACAGATTTTGATAGTTAAGTTTTCCCGTATGGAACAGTAAACCAAATTACACTTCGTTTTTACCCTCTAATTTTGTCTCACTACTTTTAAAACATCAAAATGGTACCGTGAAAAGCACAGCTCAAAATCATATATTTACGCTGTGCCGACGAATCGAGATTCTATTCATCGCGCAATCAGCGAAGACAAAAGTAACCATGACGACCATCCAAGATCTTGGATGAGCGTCATAGTCGATATTTTTATTCCCGTCGTTGAAAACACAACTTACAAAAAGTCATCAATGCTTTGTAAAAAGAGTCAGTGATAGAGAATCATAACATAAAGTCTGTCTATTATTTCGATTCAATTAAAGTGACATTTCCATAATTAAAAGTTTAGTAATTACTGTTATACATTTGGGGATCATGTAAAAGATATCTTTCGAAATAAACTCATTTCAACTACACTTGGAGGTTTCTGGGGAATTCGTAAATAGTAAACTGCATACAGTCTGCTAGGCATTAATATCGTAATATTTGCTCTTCATCTTTGATTTTTTCTACAGTGATTAGATTGACACATGTGCGATAAAATTTCTATTATTTGTCTTCAGAGGTTACTATTTTCTTTGAAAACTTAACCTCTGATACTCAGGGTATCAAAACGGCATTATTTTTTCATTTCATAGGTTAAGTTCTGTTCCAAGGTCAATATATGATAGATTTTAGCTAGTTCCAATCTAATCTCATAACCGATCACCATTGCTAAGGCACATGATGATCTGAAAAGTTTATTCAGCGGAATTTTACAAAACCGCGTTCGGCAGGGTCTGGGAAAAAACTATGACATGTGACCAGATACCGGTATCCGATTGGCCCGCAGTTTTCAAGATTTGTTTATCATTTTATAGGAAACAATTTTTTGTAAGAACTAAGTAGTAAAAACCTCTGTATCTTTTGAAATATTGAATATTTTCCAAGAACTTTTTCAGATGATAACAGGCAATTGTACATGGAACAATCTGAATCTTCACCTGTCAAAAATACTAACTTTTTTGCTGCTGAAATGCCCTTTGATCACCTGAACATATCATGGCTACAAAATCATGTAAACAGTATCATTTAATTTGGAGTTTTAAAACCTTAAAAAAATACTTTCCACAACTTAGAGTTGGTATTTGTTTATCTTTCAAATCTATTAAACAGTTCTCATGAAAGGTTTTTGAAGTCTATAGACTAATTGCAAAAAGTATGCAACCCAAAAAACTGATCATTGAAACTGCTTAAAAAAGCTCACTCAATTTCACCAATATTTTATCCAAATAGAGTACCTAAATATCCAACAATACAAATATAGCCTAAACTAGTCAACCTATTGGTGTTTGAATCAATTTTTTTTGTCGGTTGAATGCCTGACAGACATTCGCCACGTTAAGTTATAATTATTCTGATAAAATGCTTCATTCCTCCTAATAATCAAGCAGATAGCGAGAGAGAAGTAATCATTACATAAGAGAACATACCTGTAATAATTTGGTTGGTGTTTGAGTCTTCATCTTGAACAAAAATGAGAAAACATCCAAGCAAAATCAGTGTACAAAATACAACTTTCAAAACAGTCTTTCAAACCTTTCATGTGCCGCCAAAAATTGCTTTCAAAATCAAATCGGACCCTTATAATGCAGCCCTTGAACAGTGAAAAGGTACCCTTACAGTGTAATTTGATTTCATATCTTATTTTGCTGAATCCACCTGAAAATGAGCCTGTCGATGTTGATACAGTGTGCAAAATAAATCAAAACGGGTGCGAATCGAAACTATAAAGCTACATCAGATTTTTTTACTGCTAGACTTGCAATTTAGCAGTCCCCGCCCCAAACACACCCTTACAGTGTATCTAGCTAAAGAAGACCCTTGCAGTGCACTCTATCAAAAGTACACCCTTACAGTGTATTTCAAGTGTCTCGAAAAACCTACCACCCATAAGGGCGGCACATGCCGTGGGTCAGATTATATGAGTGCCCCACTCCCCCCGGGAAGTGAGCTCAATCAAGAAAATTAAAATCAAAATTCAAAAACAGCCTAACCATACATTGTTTTAGCCACTGCTAACGCATTATCGGCAGCTTTGGTCTGTTCTTCCATTTTGCTTCTAAATTGCTGATTTTCTTTTTTCAATCTCTTATTGATCTCGTCTTCTTTTTTCTTGTCCATTGCTACGATTTCCTTTTCCAAGTCTTTACGAGCTGTATTGATCAGCTGCCTAAGTTTTTGCTCGGATACAAATTTATATTCTTCAAGGAATTGGTCGATCCCAATCTCTATAGGTTTCAAGAATAAGAAATTATAATGCTTCAAAACGTTATTAAATTCGGTGATTAAAACAGGGAATGATACAAAAGAAGATTACTATACTATTACCCTGCTTTCTGGCATCAGCTACCTGGTAGTGTAGCTTAGGCGTAAAGAATTTTTGCAATGTCGAAAAATGGCAAAATTTACATAATACTTTCGCAAATTTGAAAAAAACTATTTTTTCGAGCATTAACCTCCGCAAATCATTAGATAAGAATAAAAATTCGTCGAAGCGTGACAAACATTCTTTGAAACGCAACCTGTGACCACAAATAAAACAAATCTTTTCGTGCTGACTCTCAGTAACAAACAGCTAATAACATAATAATCTGGAGCTAATTGAAAAGAATCTTTATCTATTGGTATGGGACCGAACTGATTTCATAATTTTAGTTTGCAAATAAACTCACCCGATTCGGGGTCAAGCTCAATTTCTTTTTTCTTTAGCCACATTTCTGCCAATTTCTTTTTGTCGAAACTGTCGATAAAGAATTTGATAGGAGCTCCACACTTTCCTTCTCGTACTTGAGTTAAATAATTTTCTACCGCTGTCATCAGAGAGTTCATAGCCAAAACATTATCTCTAGCTATATCAGCATAGCTTAGGGCAAATATCATTCCTCTGGTGTCATTTAATTGCTTCTCTGCAAGTATTTTTGCACCTCTTGTCACTTTCTTTGTCACTTGCAATAGTCGGAATGCAACCTTCGCTTACCAGGCTAACATGTGCCAAGACTGTTTGGTAACTTGGGTGAATAAGAGATCCAGCTGGTTTCTGTTTCAACGTGTGGAGCATACCAACAAAGCAGGATCCATAGACAAGCCCGTGCTGCGTAAGAAATGCTGTTATTGTTTAATTTTGTATCTTGAATATAATCTTCTACAAGATCTTTAGTCTCTTCAAAAAAATCATCTTTATGAAAAGAATTCCACAATTCAACACTTTTCTCGATGTCAAAAACCATTGGAGAGAATTTGCTTGCTTCTGCATGATTGCATACTGCAGTGACG
The DNA here is from genome assembly GCF_902728285.1 of Clytia hemisphaerica. NCBI lineage: Eukaryota > Metazoa > Cnidaria > Hydrozoa > Leptothecata > Clytiidae > Clytia > Clytia hemisphaerica. Next base: position 26,813 of record NW_027103731.1, on the reverse strand, counting down.
ACCAAAGTTCCAGTGATATCATTCTCTTCCAGCTGTTTAATGGTTTGCTGGTGGACTGCTTGTAAAACCTTTCCGCTAATGCAGCTTCCCAGTTCGTGCAACTCAGATCCAATAAAGGATTTCATATCAAGCAATTTTGCCTCAAAATCTTGATTTCTTGTTTCTCCATTTAAAGGGAAGTACCGCGTGTTTAACCGGACAGCATTGTTCCCAAATGGCACACGTCTTTTCTTAATGTTGACTTTTCAAGGTCCACCAAGCACTTTCCATGATTGTGAAAGTCTTTGTATGCTTGATTCAGTGTCAGACAGTTCTGAGAGGCTTGATGAAGCAATTTCAGAAGTCAAAATTCTGTTCTGCTTGTAACAATTTTCATCATGGCTGAAATAATATTCTCTTTTTTAGCTTTTGCAGACTTCTGATTTGATATTTCAAATGTTGGACATTCTCTTCTTGCTCTTCAATCTGACGAATTCGTTTAGAATTTTCAATTAATTTTGGACAAACAGAATGACCAAGAGTTATACTCGGATGGTAATGGTATATAATTACCGAAACATCTAGTAGAAAATTTTGATGTCGATTTTATATAATGCCTAATGATAAGCATCATTTGTTATAATAATCCTTTTACTTTTTATCTCTTTTCTTAGCCTATAAAAATAGAAGAACAAAAAAGAATGAATATATCATTTTTATGGTTGAAATAGAGGATACAAAATTCAAAATCTTAATGTTTCCAAAACTTGAAATTCAAAATTCACTGTGACGAATAAACAGCTTCCCGAATTCTTTTTTACAATGAGCTGTTCTATTAAAAATTCATTTTGAAAATGTTTGATTAAGGGGATATTTATATGGAGGCAGGCTGGCCTGGCTAGGTAACGTGGGATTTATTTTCGAACCCCACGTGATCTATTTTTAGCAATTTGATTCGTCAAAAACTTTGACGTAGCGTTCGAAAATCCATATAAACAGCCCCAAAGTCGTAAATTAAAAAAGAAAGCCCTATGTTGCGAACGTACCAAATCCTATGCAAAGCTGACATCCAGGATATGTCGACAGATGTACCCAGCTTAACAAAGGTTTCTATGTAGAATTGTATTGTGTGTAATCATGTGGTTGAAAGTTAGTTAAAAATTTTGAAGAACCTCAAGACTATCACAGACCCAGTGAAGGTTCCATTCGCTAATAAATTCTCACATGGTCACTGAGACAGGGGTGTTTTAGAATAAAACAATATGATATTTATTGGTCATGACAAATATATTAAAATCACCATTTTCCAGAAAAATTGCAAAAACTTTAGAAATCAAATAAAGAAAAGGTAAAGTATAAAGTGACGTTGAAAAACTCGGGAAACTTTATTAATACATAAACTAAAATGACGGTTACACACGGTACTCAGAAATCCTTATGACAGAGTCGTAGAATTACTGCCTTAAAATATTAATAATTTTGAGTACCTTCTATATTGAATTGACAGCGATAGTGAATCAATCCTTGGGTCTCCAAGAAATTGCTTTAAGTAGCATGAAAACATTATAAATTGTCATTTGTTGACAAAATTGAATCTTCAAACTTTATTTTTTTTTGGGGTCGTTTAATCTTTTTGTCCCATTAAACGGGCCAACTTCAAATCGAATTATCCTTACATTGATATAAGTAAATGAAGTCGAATTTGGGTTCTCCGCAATCTCTTTTTAAGATCTACCTAGTGAGACCGTAATTTCTTTTGTTCAATCTAAAATCATATTAGAGATATTTTATTAAGAATGAAATTTTTGCATTAGCAAGTTTGTAAAACCGTACTATACAGTGTGTTCCGCAAAAAAAATATAATGTAAAAATAAGGTAATTCTGTGAAAAAATCACTTAGTCAGTAATTTCAATTTCTAGTAGAGCTGATAAAGCAAAGCTACTCAGCTCTCTGTGCTTAAATTTAATTTAGAAGGTTTTTTAGTCCCAGAGATATCAAGTGTGCAACTTTTCAACATTGAAGGTGAAGATGAATTAAGTTATTCCAAATTAACTCGTAACTAACATTAAATTTACAAAAGATAAAAATGTCTAAGAAAGTTGATTTCATATGCAACAGAATGAGAAATTCTTCTTTTTTCCATATATGGCTGAAACAATTATACTCAACCAGATTTTCATTAACGACAAATTTGATTGAAAATGGAAAATTTCTTCAAAATAACATATAAAAGAAAGCATTCAATTAAAAGTTAGTTGGCTTTTTTTGCTTTGAAAATGTTCTATCTCAGCTTTTTTATCTCCAACTTGGTGTGCTTGAAGCTTCATATCTCTAAAACGAAGACTTTTTCGCAATGAATTTTCACTAATTAGCTAATCTAAGACTTAAGTTGGTTAAGCTTAAAGTTTTTTCATAATTCAATTTTATATTTGTGATAAAAATCAAAATATAATAGCTGCATTCTTTTTCACCGTTCAACAAATTTTTCATTTTTGAGTATACTTTTTTACGAACACACACTTTGTAGTCAGAGTAAGTGCTATTGCACTACTCGACTATTATAATTATATAACAATTAAGAATCATAAATTGTTTGTATTACCTCAATAAATTATTTCTACACATCGTACCATCAATATATCAATATAATCGATTATTTATCTTCCATTATGTTTGTTTTGATTTGCCGCTAAGGGTTAGGTACTGCTGCCTAAGTTGCCGCTTGCAGGGTTGTTACTACCTGGGTTGTCACTTCCAGGGTTGTCTCTACCTGGGTCGCCACTTCCGAGGTTACTACTACCTGGGCTACTCACCCTTTGTGTGTGTGTCATCTTTCTTCTCTTGCTCTCCTTTCTTCTCTTGCTCTTGCTCACCTTTCTTCTCTTGCTCTCCTTTCTTCTCTTGCTCTCCTTTCTTCTCTTGCTCTCCTTTCTTCTCTTGCTCACCTTTCTTCTCTTGCTCTCCTTTCTCTCCTTGCTCTCCTTTTCTTCTCTCCTTCTTCTCTTGCTTCCTTCTCTCTTGCTCTCCTTTCTTCTCTTGCTCGCCTTTCTTCCTTGCTCTCCTCTTCTTCTTGCTCACCTTTCCTCTTGCTCTCCTTCTTCTCTTGCCCTCTTTCTTCTCTGCTCTCCTTTCTTCTCTTGCTCTCCTTTCTTCTCTTTCTCACCTTTCTTCTCTTGCTCTCCTTTCTTCTCTTGCTCTCCTTTCTTCTCTTGCTCTCCTTTCTTCTCTTGCTCACCTTTCTTCTCTTGCTCTCCTTTCTTCTCTTGCTCTCTTTCTTCTCTCTCTTGCTCACCTTTCTTCTCTTGCTCTCCTTTCTTCTCTTGCTCACCTTTCTTCTCTTGCTCTCCTTTCTTCTCTTGCTCACCTTTCTTCTCTTGCTCACCTTTCTTCTCTTGCTCTCCTTTCTTCTCTTGCTCTCTTCTCTTCTCTTGCTCTCCTTTCTTCTCTTGCTCTCCTTTTCTCTTGCTCTCTTTTCTTTGCTCCCTTGCTCTCCCTTTCTCCTTTCTTCTCTTGCTCTCCTTTCTTCTCTTGCTCTCCTTTCTTCTCTTGCTCACCTTTCTTCTCTTGCTCTCCTTTCTTCTCTTGCTCACCTTTCTTCTCTTGCTCACCTTTCTTCTCTTGCTCTCCTTTCTTCTCTTGCCTCTTCCTCTTGCTTCTCTTGCTCTCCTTTCTTCTCTTGCTCACCTTTCTTCTCTTGCTCTCCTTTCTTCTCTTGCTCTCCTTTCTTCTCTTGCTCTCCTTTCTTCTCTTGCTCTCCTTTCTTCCCTTGCTCTCCTTTCTTCTCTGCTCTTCCTTAGTGAAATATTTGGATAAAACACATTTTTTGCGATATCTGCTTGGTAAGACTCTTCAAGAAGAAATTGATTGGAATACCAATCTTTCCTTCTTTCGCTCCCTTTGTGTATTCATCCATAGCTGTCATGATTGTGTTGACAGTCAAAACGCTATTCTTTCCATCATCGACCTCGCTAAGAGCAGCCATGGTGCTTTTGACGTCAGTTGCACGCAGCTCTGTTACTTTCTTTCCTTCACGAGCATTATCAGCAGCACTGCTTACGGTTTGATTCGCATTCTGGGTTTCATTGTGCAAAGTTGCCAATTGTTTCATGGGGATGCAGGATCGAATTCACTAAAGGCTTTCACACCAATTGCGATCTTCTCACTTGTTATTGTTGGGATAAGGCCCTCGCATACCAAAGTAACATGGGATAAGATTGATTGCTGACTCAGCAGAGCTTGCAGATTTTTGGAAAAGGATGAATTTATTCCAAAACCTCCTTCCATGTCAGTAAACCAAGCAGCAATTTTAAAGTGAGATTCTAATGATTCAGCTGTTGCCAACATTTCTTGGCTAGAAGTTGTCGATGTGCTTCTCAACATATGAACCATACCAACAAAACATGAACCATAAGTTGCGCCTATAACCAATTTCAATTGTCGTGTTATTTTTTTATCCGTTTCTACCGCAGTCTCTTCCTTGTCTGGAACAGGTTCAAGAACTTTGAGGGTGTCAGTTTTAGGTGTTTCACTGACATATATTTTCATCTTATCTATATCATCAACCATTAGATCGTCTGTATAGCATGCGTTCCAAGACGTTACTGCTTTGTCAGCATCGATAACAAGTGGAGAAAAAATACTCGCGTTGGCGTGAGTACAGGTTGCTGTGATGACCAAAGTTCCCACGATTGAATGTTCCTCGTGTTGTTGAGCTGTCTGTTGATGGACTGCATTTGAGACTTTTCCACTGATTTTGCTGCCAAAAATACTATCAACTTCTCCAGAAACAAAAGATTTCATTTTCATAATGGTCGTTTGGCTATCTTGCTTTTCATCGTCGAATGAAAAATATTGAGCATTCAACTTGATGGTGTTTGAGCTGATTGGTAAATCTGTTTTGATCAGGGACTTGTTGAAATCCAAAGGGCTTTCAACATGATCATCAATCAATCTAATCTTTGCCTTCTCCTTGTTGATAAGGGGAAGATTTGTTCGCAATTTCTCTGCATAATTTGTAGCAGCCGAATCTACGTTTGTGTGCAGCATTTTCATTGACTTGCCTAACTTCGACTCCGTGCCTTTATCTTCTTCATTATAGTCAAGCTCTTTAGCAAGCATCTGAAGGCTTCTTATTGCGCGTAAGTTATCGTGCATAGCATCTTCTTCTCCATCAATCTGTTGCTGGTAGACTGCAATGTTTTGTAATGGTACAAATTTCTTAGGATGTACAACATTTCCAAGGATGATGGTAGGATCAAAGGGTATGGCGCCACTTGACCATCTCTTTGAAGTGATTGATACTGAATTTCTCAGCGCTGTCTTCAACTTCAAGGCGTACATCGTTTGCACTTCTCAAATCGTATGTACCTAAAAATTAAATACTACCTCATCAAACAAGTTGAGCCCACAAATGTTTTTAAAATAACTTTAAGGGCTCTGACAAGGGCTCAGATTTCATCACAAAATATAAATTTCTGTTTAAAGTAGCAAACAAAACTATGACACGTTATACAATATTCTGGTGGGGCGATTCTTCTTAAATCCGAAAACTTATATGTCAGGATAAAAAAAATTGATCACGTAGAAAATGAAGTCTTTTACGAAGAAGAGTATTTCAACTTTGAAGACCTTATTTTCGGCGAAAAAAAACATTTTGAAAATTTTTTTTGCGGTAAAAGGTGTATCTTTACCCGAACTAAAAATAGATTTTCGGAAAATTTTTGTAAAAGCTTTCTTGTCTCAAAATATTGGTTTTATAGTTCGAACTAACTCTCAGTTACAAGTTCAGTTCCAAGGGTCAACTGTAAATGGACTTGCTTTCCAAAAATTCTTAATCTTTTCTGAAAATTGCCTCATACTAGCGATAAAAATATAATGGCTTCCAGGGCTAATCTCATTATTAATTCAAATAAGAGGTTCACCCGGGAAACAAGATTGTCTGGCAATCGTATGAATAGAGCTTTTCATAAATTACGTTACGAACATCACTTGCCTCGTTTTGAAATCATTACCATGGTGACTAACTCCAAGCGGATTTTAATAAAACTACTTTCTATTGAAAAAAGTCATTTAATGTCCAGGGGCATAATCACAGGTAATTATTTGAATACGAGGCAAGTGGTTCGTGACGATTTATGAAAGGTCTATAACCTTTTCATAAATTACGTCACGAACAAAACTTGCTTCGTATTCAAACAATTACCATGTCCCTTGAGACATTAAATGATTTTTTATGAATAGGAAGTAGTTTTGATAAGATCCCCTGGGAGTAAATCACAATGGCAATAATCTCAAAGCGAGGTAAGGGATGTTCGTAACCATTGAATTTAAAGCCCAAAGGGCTAATTTAGAATCTCTAACATTTCCCAGGCGAGAAAAAGTGAAGCCACTTATTTCCCATCCAGAACGTACCTAGAACGCGCCACAATCATGACGACGGATTGTATCTAGCTGTTCTTTTGTTTTGAGGACTGTTTTTTTTTAATCTAGCGATCACTTTTACTTTCAATCTGACGTTTGTGTAAAAACCACACGCGGGCGTTTTGGATCGGAAATAAGTGGCTTCATTTCCCATTCAGGAGTCTCGAGTCTAGCCCTTCTGGTTTGGAGGACAATGCTCGTAACGTAATTTATGAACAGGTCTATAGACCTTTTCATAAATTACGTCACGAACATCACTTGCCTCGTATTCAAATAATTACCATGGTGATTATGCCCCTTGAGACATTAAATGACTTTTTTATCAATAGAAAGTAGTTTTATTAAAATCCGCTTGGAGTTAGTCACCATGGTAATGATTTCAAAACGAGGCAAGTGATGTTCGTAACGTAATTTATGAAAAGCTCTATTCATACGATTGCCAGACAATCTTGTTTCCCGGGTGAACCTCTTATTTGAATTAATAATGAGATTAGCCCTGGAAGCCATTATATTTTTATCGCTAGTATGAGGCAATTTTCAGAAAAGATTAAGAATTTTTGGAAAGCAAGTCCATTTACAGTTGACCCTTGGAACTGAACTTGTAACTGAGAGTTAGTTCGAACTATAAAACCAATATTTTGAGACAAGAAAGCTTTTACAAAAATTTTCCGAAAATCTATTTTTAGTTCGGGTAAAGATACACCTTTTACCGCAAAAAAAATTTTCAAAATGTTTTTTTTCGCCGAAAATAAGGTCTTCAAAGTTGAAATACTCTTCTTCGTAAAAGACTTCATTTTCTACGTGATCAATTTTTTTTATCCTGACATATAAGTTTTCGGATTTAAGAAGAATCGCCCCACCAGAATATTGTATAACGTGTCATAGTTTTGTTTGCTACTTTAACAGAAATTTATATTTTGTGATGAAATCTGAGCCCTTGTCAGAGCCCTTAAAGTTATTTTAAAAACATTTGTGGGCTCAACTTGTTTGATGAGGTAGTATTTAATTTTTAGGTACATACGATTTGAGAAGTGCAAACGATGTACGCCTTGAAGTTGAAGACAGCGCTGAGAAATTCAGTATCAATCACTTCAAAGAGATGGTCAAGTGGCGCCATACCCTTTGATCCTACCATCATCCTTGGAAATGTTGTACATCCTAAGAAATTTGTACCATTACAAAACATTGCAGTCTACCAGCAACAGATTGATGGAGAAGAAGATGCTATGCACGATAACTTACGCGCAATAAGAAGCCTTCAGATGCTTGCTAAAGAGCTTGACTATAATGAAGAAGATAAAGGCACGGAGTCGAAGTTAGGCAAGTCAATGAAAATGCTGCACACAAACGTAGATTCGGCTGCTACAAATTATGCAGAGAAATTGCGAACAAATCTTCCCCTTATCAACAAGGAGAAGGCAAAGATTAGATTGATTGATGATCATGTTGAAAGCCCTTTGGATTTCAACAAGTCCCTGATCAAAACAGATTTACCAATCAGCTCAAACACCATCAAGTTGAATGCTCAATATTTTTCATTCGACGATGAAAAGCAAGATAGCCAAACGACCATTATGAAAATGAAATCATTTGTTTCTGGAGAAGTGGATAGTATTTTTGACAGCAAAATCAGTGGAAAAGTCTCAAATGCAGTCCATCAACAGACAGCTCAACAACGCGAGGAACATTCAATCGTGGGAACTTTGGTCATCACAGCAACCTGTACTCATGCCAACGCGAGTATTTTTTCTCCACTTGTTATCGATGCTGACAAAGCAGTAACGTCTTGGAACGCGTGCTATACAGAAGATCTAATGGTTGATGATATTGATCAAATGAAAGGATATGTCAGTGATAAAAAAACCTAAAACTGACACCCTCAAAGTTCTTGAACCTGTTCAAGGCAAGGAAGAGACTGCGGAAGAAACAGATAAAAAAATAACACGACAATTGAAATTGGTTACAGGTGCAACTTATGGTTCGTGTTTTGTTGGTATGGTTCATATGTTGAGAAGCACATCGACAACATCTAGCCAAGAAATGTTGGCAACAGCTGAATCATTAGAATCTCACTTTAAAATTGCTGCTTGGTTTACTGACATGGAAGGAGGCTTTGGAATAAATTCATCATTTTCAAAAAATCTACTAGTACAAGCTCTACTGAGTCAGCAATCAATCTTATCCCATGTTAGTTTGGTATGCGAGGGCCTTATCCCAACAATAACAAGTGAGAAGATCGCAATTGGTGTGAAAGCCTTTAGTGAATTCGATCCTGCATCCACCATGAAACAATTGGCAACTTTGCACAATGAAACCCAGAATGCGAATCAAACCGTAAGCAGTGCTGCTGATAATGCTCGTGAAGGAAAGAAAGTAACAGAGCTGCGTGCAACTGACGTCAAAAGCACCATGGCTGCTCTTAGCGAGGTCGATGATGGAAAGAATAGCGTTTTGACTGTCAACACAATCATGACAGCTATGGATGAATACACAAAGGGAGCGAAAGAAGGAAAGATTGGTATTCCAATCAATTTCTTCTTGAAGAGTCTTACCAAAGCAGATATCGCAAAAATGTGGTTATCCAAATATTTCACTAAGGAAGAGCAAGAGAAGAAAGGAGAGCAAGGGAAGAAAGGAGAGCAAGGGAAGAAAGAAGAGCAAGAGAAGAAAGGAGAGCAAGAGAAGAAAGGAGAGCAAGAGAAGAAAGGTGAGCAAGAGAAGAAAGGAGAGCAAGAGAAGAGAGGAGAGCAAGAAGACAAAAAGGAGAGCAAGAGAAGAAAGGAGAGCAAGAGAAGAAAGGTGAGCAAGAGAAGAAAGGAGAGCAAGAGAAGAAAGGAGAGCAAGAGAAGAAAGGAGAGCAAGAGAAGAAAGGTGAGCAAGAGAAGAAAGGAGAGCAAGGAAGAAGAGAAGCAAAGAAGAAAGGAGAGCAGAGAAAAGAGCAAGAGAAGAAAGAGAGCAAGAGAGAGAAAGGAGAGCAAGAGAAGAAAGGAGAGCAAGAGAAGAAAAGGAGAGCAAGAGAAGAAATGAGACAAGAGAAAAGAAAGGAGAAAGGAGAGAGCAAGAGAAGAAAGGTGAGCAATAGAGCAAGGAGAGCAAAGAAGAAAGGTGAGCAAGAGAAGAAAGGAGCAAGAGAGAGAAAGGAGAGCAAGAGAAGAAGGTGAGAGCAGAGAAGAAAGGTGAGAGCAAGAGAAGAAAGGAGAGCAAGAGAAGAAAGGAGAGCAAGAGAAGAAAGGTGAGAAAGAGAAGAAAGGAGAGCAAGAGAAGAAAGGAGAGCAAGAGAAGAAAGGTGAGCAAGAGAAGAAAGGAGAGCAAGGGAAGAAAGGTGAGCAAGAGAAGAAAGGAGAGCAAGAGAAGAAAGGAGAGCAAGAGAAGAAAGGAGAGCAAGAGAAGAAAGGAGAGCAAGAGAAGAAAGGAGAGCAAAGAGAAAAAGAGAGGCAAGAAAGAAAGGAGAGAGAAAGAAAGGGAGCAAGAGAAGAAAGGAGAGCAAGAGAAGAAAGGAGAGCAAGAGAAGAAAGGAGAGCAAGAGAAGAAAGGTGAGCAAGAGAAGAAAGGAGAGCAAGAGAAGAAAGATGACACACACACAAAGGGTGAGTAGCCCAGGTAGTAGTAACCTCGGAAGTGGCGACCCAGGTAGAGACAACCCTGGAAGTGACAACCCAGGTAGTAGCAACCCTGGAAGCGGCAACGCAGGTAGCAGTACCTAACCCTTAGCGGCAAATCAAAAAAAAACATAATGGAAGATAAATATTGATTACATTGATATATTGATGGTACGATGTGTCGAAATAATTTATTGAGGTAATACAAACAATTTATGATTCTTAATTGTTTATAATTATAATAGTCGAGTAGTGCAATAGCACTTACTCTGACTACAGTGTGTTCCGTAAAAAAGTATACTCAAAAATGAAAAATTTGTTGAACGGTGAAAAAGAATGCAGCTATTATATTTTGATTTTTATCACAAATATAAAATTGAATTATGAAAAAACTTTAAGCTTAACCAACTTAAGTCTTAGATTAGCTAATTAGTGAAAATTTCATTGCGAAAAAGTCTTCGTTTTAGAGATATGAAGCTTCAAGCACACCAAGTTGGAGATAAAAAAGCTGAGATAGAACATTTTCAAAGCAAAAAAAGCCAACTAACTTTTAATTGAATGCTTTCTTTTATATGTTATTTTGAAGAAATTTTCCATTTTCAATCAAATTTGTCGTTAATGAAAATCTGGTTGAGTATAATTGTTTCAGCCATATATGGAAAAAAGAAGAATTTCTCATTCTGTTGCATATGAAATCAACTTTCTTAGACATTTTTATCTTTTGTAAATTTAATGTTAGTTACGAGTTAATTTGGAATAACTTAATTCATCTTCACCTTCAATGTTGAAAAGTTGCACACTTGATATCTCTGGGACTAAAAAACCTTCTAAATTAAATTTAAGCACAGAGAGCTGAGTAGCTTTGCTTTATCAGCTCTACTAGAAATTGAAATTACTGACTAAGTGATTTTTTCACAGAATTACCTTATTTTTACATTATATTTTTTTTTTGCGGAACACACTGTATAGTACGGTTTTACAAACTTGCTAATGCAAAAATTTCATTCTTAATAAAATATCTCTAATATGATTTTAGATTGAACAAAAGAAATTACGGTCTCACTAGGTAGATCTTAAAAAGAGATTGCGGAGAACCCAAATTCGACTTCATTTACTTATATCAATGTAAGGATAATTCGATTTGAAGTTGGCCCGTTTAATGGGACAAAAAGATTAAACGACCCCAAAAAAAAATAAAGTTTGAAGATTCAATTTTGTCAACAAATGACAATTTATAATGTTTTCATGCTACTTAAAGCAATTTCTTGGAGACCCAAGGATTGATTCACTATCGCTGTCAATTCAATATAGAAGGTACTCAAAATTATTAATATTTTAAGGCAGTAATTCTACGACTCTGTCATAAGGATTTCTGAGTACCGTGTGTAACCGTCATTTTAGTTTATGTATTAATAAAGTTTTCCCGAGTTTTTCAACGTCACTTTATACTTTACCTTTTCTTTATTTGATTTCTAAAGTTTTTGCAATTTTTCTGGAAAATGGTGATTTTAATATATTTGTCATGACCAATAAATATCATATTGTTTTATTCTAAAACACCCCTGTCTCAGTGACCATGTGAGAATTTATTAGCGAATGGAACCTTCACTGGGTCTGTGATAGTCTTGAGGTTCTTCAAAATTTTTAACTAACTTTCAACCACATGATTACACACAATACAATTCTACATAGAAACCTTTGTTAAGCTGGGTACATCTGTCGACATATCCTGGATGTCAGCTTTGCATAGGATTTGGTACGTTCGCAACATAGGGCTTTCTTTTTTTTAATTTACGACTTTGGGGCTGTTTATATGGATTTTCGAACGCTACGTCAAAGTTTTTGACGAATCAAATTGCTAAAAATAGATCACGTGGGGTTCGAAAATAAATCCCACGTTACCTAGCCAGGCCAGCCTGCCTCCATATAAATATCCCCTTAATCAAACATTTTCAAAATGAATTTTTAATAGAACAGCTCATTGTAAAAAAGAATTCGGGAAGCTGTTTATTCGTCACAGTGAATTTTGAATTTCAAGTTTTGGAAACATTAAGATTTTGAATTTTGTATCCTCTATTTCAACCATAAAAATGATATATTCATTCTTTTTGTTCTTCTATTTTTATAGGCTAAGAAAAGAGATAAAAAGTAAAAGGATTATTATAACAAATGATGCTTATCATTAGGCATTATATAAAATCGACATCAAAATTTTCTACTAGATGTTTCGGTAATTATATACCATACCATCCGAGTATAACTCTTGGTCATTCTGTTTGTCCAAAATTAATTGAAAATTCTAAACGAATTCGTCAGATTGAAGAGCAAGAAGAGAATGTCCAACATTTGAAATATCAAATCAGAAGTCTGCAAAAGCTAAAAAGAGAATATTATTTCAGCCATGATGAAAAATTGTTACAAGCAGAATTTTTGACTTCTGAAATTGCTTCATCAAGCCTCTCAGAACTGTCTGACACTGAATCAAGCATACAAGACTTTCACAATCATGGAAAGTGCTTGGTGGACCTTGAAAAGTCAACATTAAGAAAAGACGTGCCATTTGGGAACAATGCTGTCCGGTTAAACACGCGGTACTTCCCTTTAAATGGAGAAACAAGAAATCAAGATTTTGAGGCAAAATTGCTTGATATGAAATCCTTTATTGGATCTGAGTTGCACGAACTGGGAAGCTGCATTAGCGGAAAGGTTTTACAAGCAGTCCACCAGCAAACCATTAAACAGCTGGAAGAGAATGATATCACTGGAACTTTGGTCGTCACTGCAGTATGCAATCATGCAGAAGCAAGCAAATTCTCTCCAATGGTTTTTGACATCGAGAAAAGTGTTGAATTGTGGAATTCTTTTCATAAAGATGATTTTTTTGAAGAGACTAAAGATCTTGTAGAAGATTATATTCAAGATACAAAATTAAACAATAACAGCATTTCTTACGCAGCACGGGCTGTCTATGGATCCTGCTTTGTTGGTATGCTCCACACGTTGAAACAGAAACCAGCTGGATCTCTTATTCACCCAAGTTACCAAACAGTCTTGGCACATGTTAGCCTGGTAAGCGAAGGTTGCATTCCGACTATTGCAAGTGACAAAGAAAGTGACAAGAGGTGCAAAAATACTTGCAGAGAAGCAATTAAATGACACCAGAGGAATGATATTTGCCCTAAGCTATGCTGATATAGCTAGAGATAATGTTTTGGCTATGAACTCTCTGATGACAGCGGTAGAAAATTATTTAACTCAAGTACGAGAAGGAAAGTGTGGAGCTCCTATCAAATTCTTTATCGACAGTTTCGACAAAAAGAAATTGGCAGAAATGTGGCTAAAGAAAAAAGAAATTGAGCTTGACCCCGAATCGGGTGAGTTTATTTGCAACTAAAATTATGAAATCAGTTCGGTCCCATACCAATAGATAAAGATTCTTTTCAATTAGCTCCAGATTATTATGTTATTAGCTGTTTGTTACTGAGAGTCAGCACGAAAAGATTTGTTTTATTTGTGGTCACAGGTTGCGTTTCAAAGAATGTTTGTCACGCTTCGACGAATTTTTATTCTTATCTAATGATTTGCGGAGGTTAATGCTCGAAAAAATAGTTTTTTTCAAATTTGCGAAAGTATTATGTAAATTTTGCCATTTTTCGACATTGCAAAAATTCTTTACGCCTAAGCTACACTACCAGGTAGCTGATGCCAGAAAGCAGGGTAATAGTATAGTAATCTTCTTTTGTATCATTCCCTGTTTTAATCACCGAATTTAATAACGTTTTGAAGCATTATAATTTCTTATTCTTGAAACCTATAGAGATTGGGATCGACCAATTCCTTGAAGAATATAAATTTGTATCCGAGCAAAAACTTAGGCAGCTGATCAATACAGCTCGTAAAGACTTGGAAAAGGAAATCGTAGCAATGGACAAGAAAAAAGAAGACGAGATCAATAAGAGATTGAAAAAAGAAAATCAGCAATTTAGAAGCAAAATGGAAGAACAGACCAAAGCTGCCGATAATGCGTTAGCAGTGGCTAAAACAATGTATGGTTAGGCTGTTTTTGAATTTTGATTTTAATTTTCTTGATTGAGCTCACTTCCCGGGGGGAGTGGGGCACTCATATAATCTGACCCACGGCATGTGCCGCCCTTATGGGTAGGTTTTTCGAGACACTTGAAATACACTGTAAGGGTGTACTTTTGATAGAGTGCACTGCAAGGGTCTTCTTTAGCTAGATACACTGTAAGGGTGTGTTTGGGGCGGGGACTGCTAAATTGCAAGTCTAGCAGTAAAAATCTGATGTAGCTTTATAGTTTCGATTCGCACCCGTTTGATTTATTTTGCACACTGTATCAACATCGACAGGCTCATTTTCAGGTGGATTCAGCAAAATAAGATATGAAATCAAATTACACTGTAAGGGTACCTTTTCACTGTTCAAGGGCTGCATTATAAGGGTCCGATTTGATTTTGAAAGCAATTTTTGGCGGCACATGAAAGGTTTGAAAGACTGTTTTGAAAGTTGTATTTTGTACACTGATTTTGCTTGGATGTTTTCTCATTTTTGTTCAAGATGAAGACTCAAACACCAACCAAATTATTACAGGTATGTTCTCTTATGTAATGATTACTTCTCTCTCGCTATCTGCTTGATTATTAGGAGGAATGAAGCATTTTATCAGAATAATTATAACTTAACGTGTGCGAATGTCTGTCAGGCATTCAACCGACAAAAAAATTGATTCAAACACCAATAGGTTGACTAGTTTAGGCTATATTTGTATTGTTGGATATTTAGGTACTCTATTTGGATAAAATATTGGTGAAATTGAGTGAGCTTTTTTAAGCAGTTTCAATGATCAGTTTTTTGGGTTGCATACTTTTTGCAATTAGTCTATAGACTTCAAAAACCTTTCATGAGAACTGTTTAATAGATTTGAAAGATAAACAAATACCAACTCTAAGTTGTGGAAAGTATTTTTTTAAGGTTTTAAAACTCCAAATTAAATGATACTGTTTACATGATTTTGTAGCCATGATATGTTCAGGTGATCAAAGGGCATTTCAGCAGCAAAAAAGTTAGTATTTTTGACAGGTGAAGATTCAGATTGTTCCATGTACAATTGCCTGTTATCATCTGAAAAAGTTCTTGGAAAATATTCAATATTTCAAAAGATACAGAGGTTTTTACTACTTAGTTCTTACAAAAAATTGTTTCCTATAAAATGATAAACAAATCTTGAAAACTGCGGGCCAATCGGATACCGGTATCTGGTCACATGTCATAGTTTTTTCCCAGACCCTGCCGAACGCGGTTTTGTAAAATTCCGCTGAATAAACTTTTCAGATCATCATGTGCCTTAGCAATGGTGATCGGTTATGAGATTAGATTGGAACTAGCTAAAATCTATCATATATTGACCTTGGAACAGAACTTAACCTATGAAATGAAAAAATAATGCCGTTTTGATACCCTGAGTATCAGAGGTTAAGTTTTCAAAGAAAATAGTAACCTCTGAAGACAAAATAAATAATAGAAATTTTATCGCACATGTGTCAATCTAATCACTGTAGAAAAAATCAAAGATGAAGAGCAAATATTACGATATTAATGCCTAGCAGACTGTATGCAGTTTACTATTTACGAATTCCCCAGAAACCTCCAAGTGTAGTTGAAATGAGTTTATTTCGAAAGATATCTTTTACATGATCCCCAAATGTATAACAGTAATTACTAAACTTTTAATTATGGAAATGTCACTTTAATTGAATCGAAATAATAGACAGACTTTATGTTATGATTCTCTATCACTGACTCTTTTTACAAAGCATTGATGACTTTTTGTAAGTTGTGTTTTCAACGACGGGAATAAAAATATCGACTATGACGCTCATCCAAGATCTTGGATGGTCGTCATGGTTACTTTTGTCTTCGCTGATTGCGCGATGAATAGAATCTCGATTCGTCGGCACAGCGTAAATATATGATTTTGAGCTGTGCTTTTCACGGTACCATTTTGATGTTTTAAAAGTAGTGAGACAAAATTAGAGGGTAAAAACGAAGTGTAATTTGGTTTACTGTTCCATACGGGAAAACTTAACTATCAAAATCTGTGAACAGTGAATGAAAAATTGACGTAAGTCAGCGAAATTGTCATAAAGTTATACAGATGTACATACAGTTGTATGAATTTCACCAAAGGTAAAAAATTAAATTTCAAATCTTCACTAAAACTTTCATTTGCCTTTGTTTGAGAAATTTGAACGTCAAAAATCAAAATAGGGGTATTTTTTTGACACACCCGTTATATCTTTACAACAGGAAGTAGCAAATGCAACATACTTAGTTGTCTATATTTTCCTGTAAAAAATCTTAAATATATCTACCTTATCTGATATATGATTCTAAAGTTAGTGAGGCTTTATTGAGTTGACAATGAAGCTAATTTGCATTACAACTGGTTAAACCCAAATATTATGGATATTCAAGGTAGGAAAAACAATTATAATGACACCCCTTTTCTAGGGGTGTCATTAGTAGTCTAAAAAAAGGAAGATATTTCCATGTTTAACTAGCGCAAATAATTTTTTCAAAAATTGTTATTTTGCAAAATGCAAAGTTGTTCTTTTTTTAATTTCAATTTTTAATTTTGTTTTGAGTGCATTTTCAAGCAATCTAGAGCTCAAATTTGCAAAATTCCCCCCCTAGGGCCAATCCGGTTGACATTCGTGGTGTCACTAAACTTCAGCCTCCCCCCCAATATGGAAATGCTTCTTACGGCACTGCTAGCGGGTGTTGCAATGCTCATTTAATGAAAAAGTTGAGTGAGTGCTTATTTATTTTGTACTAATTTCGTACCAACTACCAGCAAAAGTATTTGCTATCGCCAAGGTTGCCTACTTTGGAGTATTGATGTGTATAATATGTAAGCTCACGACTAGACTGGCACGCCAGTCGAGCTGGAACGGTATCACGCGTGTGAAAGGTGAGCGTAGGAGTTAGGTAAGCGTAGGAAGAAATTTAAAAGCAGCAGCTGAAATCAGCAGCCTCTCACCAAGTTTTGCTCGTTCTCCTACGCAGCTCCTATTCTAGCAAACACCCGCGGCCTTTATGTTCACGCCCTCTGAATAATTAATTGATAGACTAGTTGGCTAGTCTAGCTCACGACAGGCCTCTTATACTCAGGGTAGGAAAGAGAAAACAATATGTGTCATTCTGGCGTAGAGGGCTGCCACTTTAATGTGGACTGAGGGACCTTATAACCGATCTTCTTCTGTTGTTAGCTTTGCTCAACTTTTATCAAAGTACTTAGACTTTTTAGTGCAAAGAGTAATTGCAAAATTTATGCAAACCATCTTTTGTTTTTGGAGTGTCTATGTTACAGTCAATATCCATTAAAAGTTTTAATCCAAATATTTTTTGGCGCGTATGGTAGTTTATAAAACTATGACTATTTTAACACTATCCTGTGATCAACGTTTTTGACATGTTTATGTCATATGGGCTTTAAAGTCCTGGGATACATAACTTCTTTTGTAGGAGATGAATTCATCGGTAGTTATGTATCGAAAACAATCTGGCCAATAAGAAATTTAGTTATCTAAAATAAATATAGACCAACGGTCACTAAACGTTGAACGTTGTCGTTCATTTGACGTCAAAATGACGTTGACACAACAATTCATATAAACTGAGGCGGAGAGTCCATTCGATTGTTTTTACATAAAAATAATCCTTTTTTGGCTGTTCATAAGCTATCTCTTAAATTTCTTAACTCCTTGAATGTGCATCTGATAAAGAGAAAGCACATAAATAGAACATTTAACAATGCTCTTCATTCAATAACTATCGCGATCTTGGATGTGAGGAGTTGAAAAAAGAAGTGTCGGAGGATATTGAAAACATCAGTGAAGATTTCTAAAGGTATTTCAGTAACTATGAATTTTTTGTAAAATACTTTAGTCCTAGCTAGCGTAATAAATTCTGGTAAAGACTTTTATCTTGGGAAAGGGGAGGGGGGTGTTGATGGCCTGAGCTTTCAATCGGAATAAAATCTCGAAATTTTCTTATATTTTCAAGTTTTCTATGAGGGGAGGGCAAACTTTTAATTTTTATGATTAAACCTGGGACAGCGGCACAAGACCAATAACTTTTGATTATATACACTACTGCATTGTAGCAAAAATTTGGTATAGGTTAACATTATTACAGTCTAGCGTTCAAAATCTAATGTTTTCACACCACATTTCAAACTTGGAATGGATTTGGTGAGCCTCCTATTCCATTTCAACGCCCTAACAGATCCAATCCCTCCCTCCTTGCCGGGGCAAATAAGCAATGTCATTGAAGTTTATATTTCGATACTAATAGACCTTTTCATAAATTACGTCACGAACAACACTTGCTTCGTATTCAAACAATTAACATGTCCCTTGAGACATTAAATGATTTTTTATGAATAGAAAGTAGGTTTAATAAAATCCGCTGGGAGTAAATCACCATGGCAATAATCTCAAAACGAGGTAATGGATGTTCGTAACCATTGAGTTTAAAGCCCAAAGGGCTAATTTAGAATCTCTAACATTTCCCAGGCGACAAAAAGTGAAGCCCTTCGGGTTTGGAGGACAATGTTCGTAACGTAATTTATGAACAGGTCTATTCATACGATTGCCAGACAATCTTGTTTCCAGGGTGAACCTCTTATTTGAATTAATAATGAGATTAGCCCTGGAAGCCATTATATTTTTATCGCTAGTATGAGGCGATTTTCAGAAAAGATTAAGAAATTTTGGGAAAGCAAGTCTATTTACAGTTGACCCTTGGAATTGAACTCGTAACTGAGAATTAGTTTGAACTATAGAGAGATTCGAATAATATATGGTCAAAATATCGAGAGTTCACCGTATTTTGATTTTTTTTGAAAAAGGGAAAAAAGAGAGGGACAAACCCGAGGTTTGCTTTTGTAACATAACATTCCAAGATTACGCAATCTTTTAACGGCTCTGACCATGGTCAGAAAGTTGGTTAGTCGATTTGTAAATGAAGCTTTTGTTTAGGGTATCTTTTAATGGGTAATTAATCTTTTTGTTTCAAAGTTTCTTTAAAAGTTTACATTAAAAATAGGGATGAAGAATTGTTGAAGAATTGGGCAAAAACCACTATTTTCAAGATTTTGAGACAAGGAAGCTTTTACAAAAATTTTCCGAAAATCTATTTTTAGTTCGGGTAAATAATTCTACCGCAAAAAGTTTTTCAAAATGTTTTTTCTTCGTCGAAAATAAGGTTTTCAAAGTTGAAATATACTCTTCTTCGCAAAAGTTCTCATTTTCTACGTGGTAATTTTTTTTCATCTTGACATTTAAATTTTCGAATTTAGGAATAATCACCCCACCAAAATATTGTATAACGTGTCATAGTTTTGTGGACTACTTTAAACAGAAATTTATATTTTGTACGTGTCAAATATAAAAAAATCACTATGGTCAGAGCCCTTAAAGTTATTTTAAAAACATTTGTGGGCTCAACTTGTTTGATAAGGTAGTACTTAATTTTTAGGTATATTACGATTTGAGAAGCGCATACGATGTACGCCTTGAAGCTGAAGACAGCGCTGAGAAATGCAGTATCAATCACTTCAAAGAGATGGTCAAGCGGCGCCATACCCTTTGATCCTACCATCGTCCTTGGTAATGTTGTGCATCCTAAGAAATTTGCACCATTAAAAAACATTGCAGTCTATCAGCAAGAGATTGACGGAGAAGAAGATGCTATGCAGGATAACTTACGCGCAATAAGAAGCCTTCAGATGCTTGCTATAGAGCTTGACTATAGTAACGAAGAAAAAGGCACGGAGTCGAAGTTCGGCGATTCAATGAAAATGCTGCACACAAACGTAGATTCGGCTGCTACAAATTATGCAGAGAAATTGCGAACAAATCTTCCCCTTATCAACAAGGAGAAGGCAAAGATTAGATTGATTGATGATCATGTTGAAAGCCCTTTGGATTTCAACAAGTCCCTGATCAAAACAGATTTACCAATCAGCTCAAACACCATCAGGTTGAATGCTCAATATTTTTCATTCGACGATGAAAAGCAAGATAGCCAAACGACCATTATGAAAATGAAATCATTTGTTTCTGGAGAAGTGGATAGTATTTTTGACAGCAAAATCAGTGGAAAAGTCTCAAATGCAGTCCAACAGCAGACAGCTCAACAACGCGAGGAACATTCAATCGTGGGAACTTTGGTCATCACAGCAACCTGTACTCACGCCAACGCGAGTATTTTTTCTCCACTTGTTATCGATGCAGACAAAGCAGTAACGTCTTGGAACGCATGCTATGAAGACGATCTAATGGTTGGTGACATGGTTGAAATGCAAGGATATGTCAGTGATAAAAAACCTAAAACTGACATCCTCAAAGTTCTTGAACATGCTTCAGACAATGAAGAGACTGCGCAAGAAAAAGACGTATCAATAACACGACAATTGAAATTGGTTACAGGCGCAACTTATGGTTCATGTTTTGTTGGTATGGCTCACATGTTGAAAAGCACATCGACAACATCTAGCCAAGATATGTTGGCAACAGCTGAATCATTAGAATCTAACTTCAAAATTGCTGCTTGGTTTACTGACATGGAAGGAGGCTTTGGAATAGATTCATCATTTTCCAAAAATCTGCAAGCTCTGCTGAGTCAGCAATCAATCTTATCCCATGTTAGTTTGGTATGCGAGGGCCTTATCCCAACAATAACAAGCGAGAAGATCGCAATTGCTGTGAAAGCCTTTAGTGAATTCGATCCTGCATCCACCATGAAACAATTGGCAACTTTGCACAATGAAACCCAGAATGCGAATCAAACCGTAAGCAGTGCTGCTGATAATGCTCGTGAAGGAAAGAAAGTAACAGAGCTGCGTGCAACTGACGTCAAAAGCACCATGGCTGCTCTTAGTGAGGTCGATGATGGAAAGAATAGCGTTTTGACTGTCAACACAATCATGACAGCTATGGATGAGTACACAAAGGGAGCGAAAGAAGGACATATTGGTATTCCAATCAATTTCTTTTTGAAAAGTCTTACTAAAGCAGATATAGCAAAAATGTGGTTATCCAAATATTTCACTAAGGAAGAGCAAGAGAAGAAAGAAAACACACACCAAGATAGTAGCCAAGATAGCGACAAACATGGAAGTGACAACCCAGATGGAGACAAAAAATAATGGAAGATAAATAATCGAACTATATTAATATATTGATGGTATGATGTGTAGAAATAATTTTTTAAGGTAATACAAACAATTTATGATTCTTAATTGTTAAATTATTATAATGGTTGAGTAGTGCAATATCACTTACTCTAACTACAGTGTGTTCCGTAAAAAAGTATACTCAAAAATGTAAAATTTGTTGAACGGTGAAAAAGAATGCGGCTATTATATTTTGATTTTTCCCACAAATGTAAAATTGAATTATGAAAAAACTTTAAGCTTAACCAACTTAAGTCTTTGATTAGCTAATTAGTGAAAATTTCATTGCGAAAAAGTCTTCGTTTTAGAGATATGAAGCTTCAAGCACACCAAGTTGGAGATAAAAAAGTTGATATAGAACATTTTCAAAGCAAAAAAAGCCAACTAACTCTTTTATATGTCATTTTGAAGAAATTTTCCATTTTCAATCAAATTTATCGTTAATGAAAATTTTATTTAATATAATTCTTTCAGCAATGGAAAAAAGAAGAATTTCTCTTTCTGCTGCATATGAAATCAACTTTCTTAGACATTTCTACCTTTTGTAAATTTAATGTTAGTTATGAGTTAGCTTATTTTGGAATAACTTACTTCATCTTCAATGTTGAAAAGTTGCACACTTGATATCTCTGGGACTAAAAAACCTTCTAAATTAAATTCAAGCACAGAGAGCTGAGTAACTTTGCTTTATCAGCTCTACTAAAAATTAAAGCTATTGCGGTTAAGTGATTTTTTCACAGAATTACCTTATCTTTACATTATATTTTTTTTGCGGAACACACTGTATAGTACGGTTTTACAAACTTGCTAATGCTTAACTGTAAGGGATATAAAAAATTCTTAATCATTCTTAATAAAATATCTCTAATATGATTTTAGATTGAACAAAAGAAATTACGGTCTCATTCAGAAGTAGATCTTAAAAAGAGATTGCGGAGAACCCAAATTCGATATCATTTACTTATATGAATGCAAGGATAATTCGATTTGAAGTTGGCCCGTTTAATGGGACAAAAAGATTAAACGACCCCAAAAAAAATAAAGTTTGAAGATTCGATTTTGTCAACAAATGACAATTTATACTGTTTTCATGCTATTTAAAGCAATTTCTTGGAGACCCAAGGATTGATTCACTATCGCTGTCAATTCAATACAGAAGGTACTCAAAATTAATAATATTTTAAGGGAGTAATCCTACGAGTCTGACATGAGGATTTCTGAGTACCTTGTGTAACCGTCATTTTAGTTTATGTATTAATAAAGTTTTCCCGATTTTTTCAACGTCACTTTATACTTTACCTTTGCTTTATTTGATTTCTAAAGTTTTTACAATGTTTCTGGAAAATGGTGATTTTGATATATTTGTCATGACCAATAAATATCATATTGTTTTATTCTAAAACACCCCTGTCTCAGTGACCATGTGAGAATTTATTAGCGAATGGAACCTTCACTGGGTCTGTGATAGTCTTGAGGTTCTTCAAAATTTTTAACTAACTTTCAACCACATGATTACACACAATACAATTCTACATAGAAACCTTTGTTAAGCTGGGTACATCTGTCGACATATCCTGGATGTCAGCTTTGCATAGGATTTGGTACGTTCGCAACATAGGGCTTTCTTTTTTAATTTACGACTTTGGGGCTGTTTATATGGATTTTCGAACGCTACGTCAAAGTTTTTGACGAATCAAATTGCTAAAAACAGATCACGTGGCGTTCGAAAATATATCCCACGTCACTTAGCGTAAATATCCTCTTAATCATACTGGACCGTTCCATTTTATATCCATACAGTGGGGTGGATGAACTTTTCCAGAGGGTAATCCTATAAAGATTTTCAGAAGGTGTTTTAATATCTTTCGAAGGGGTTAAAAAGTTAGTCACTTTTAGGTATGAAAAGATTTTTTTCAATCATACAAGACTTTCACAATCATGGAAAATACTTGGTGGACCTTGAAAAGTCAACATTAAGAAAAGACGTGCCATTTGGGAACAATGCTGTCCGGTTAAACACGCGGTACTTCCCTTTCAATGGAGAAACAAGAAATCAAGATTTTGAGGCAAAATTGCTTGATATGAAATCCTTTATTGGATCTGAGTTGTACAAACTGGGAAGCTCCATTAGCGGAAAGGTTTTACAAGCAGTCCACCAGCAAACCATTAAACAGCTGGAAGAGAACGATATCACTGGAACTTTGGTCATCACTGCAGTATGCAATCATGCAGAAGCAAGCAGATTCTCTCCAATGGTTTTTGACATCGAGAAAAGTGTTGAATTGTGGAATTCGTTACATAAAGATGATTTTTTTGGAGAGACTAAAGATCTTGTAGAAGATTATATTCAAGATACAAAATTAAGCAATAACAGCATTTCATACGCAGCAGGGGCTGTCTATGGATCCTGCTTTGTTGGTATGCCCCACACGTTGAAACAGAAACCAGCTGGATCTCTTATTCACCCAAGTTACCAAACAGTCTTGGCACATGTTAGCCTGGTAAGCGAAGGTTGCATTCCGACTATCGCAAGTGACAAAGTGACAAGAGGTGCAAAAATACTTGCAGAGAAGCAATTAAATGACACCAGAGGAATGATGTTTGCCCTAAGCTATGCTGATATAGCTAGAGATAATGTTTTGGCTATGAACTCTCTGATGACAGCGGTAGAAAATTATTCAACTCAAGTACGAGAAGGAAAGTGTGGAGCTCCTATCAAATTCTTTATCAACAGTTTCGACAAAAAGAAATTGGCAGAAATGTGGCTAAAGAAAAAAAGAAAGTGAGCTTGACCCCGAATCGGGTGAGTTTATTTGCAACTAAAATTATGAAATCAGTTTGGTCCCATACCAATAGATAAAGATTCTTTTCAATTAGCTCCAGATTATTATGTTATTAGCTGTTTGTTACTGAGAGTCAGCACGAAAAGATTTGTTTTATTTGTGGTCACAGGTTGTGTTTCAAAGAATGTTTGTCACGCTTCGGCGAATTTTTATTCTTATCCAATGATTTGCGGAGGTTAATGCTCGAAAAAATAGTTTTTCCTCAAATTTGCGAAAGTATTATGTAAATTTTGCGATTTTTCGACATTGCAAAAATTCTTTACGCCTAAGCTACACTAGCAGGTAGCTGATGCCAGAAAGCAGGGTAATAGTATAGTAAACTTTTTTGTATCATTCCCTGTTTTAATCACCGAATTTAATAACGCTTTGAAGCATTATAATTTCTTATTCTTGAAACCTATAGAGATTGGGATCGACCAATTCCTTGAAGAATATAAATTTGTATCCGAGCAAAAACTCAGGCAGCTGATCAATACAGCGCGTAAAGACTTGGAAAAGGAAATCGTAACAATGGACGAGAAAAAAGAAGACGAGATCAATAAGAGATTGAAAAAAGAAAATCAGCAATTTAGAAGCAAAATGGAAGAACAGACCAAAGCTGCTATTAATGCATTAGCAGTGGCTAAAACAAAGTATGGTCAGACTGTTTTTGAATTTTGATTTTAATTTTCTTGATTGATCTAACTTCCCGGGGGGAGTGGGGCACTCATATAATCTGACCCACGGCATGTGCCGCCCTTATGGGTAGGTTTTTCGAGACACTTGAAATACACTGTAAGGGTGTACTTTTGATAGAGTGCACTACAAGGGTCTTCTTTAGCTAGATACACTGTAAGGGTGTGTTTGGGGCGGGGACTGCTAAATTGCAAGTCTAGCAGTAAAAGTCTGATGTAGCTTTATAGTTTCGATTCGCACCCGTTTGATTTATTTTGCACACTGTATCAACATCGACAGGCTCATTTTCAGGTGGATTCAGCAAAATAAGATATGAAATCAAATTACACTGTAAGGGTACCTTTTCACTGTTCAAGGGCTGCATTATAAGGGTCCGATTTGATTTCGAAAGCAATTTTTGGCGGCACATGAAAGGTTTGAAAGACTGTTTTGAAAGTTGTATTTTGTACAATGATTTTGCTTGGATGTTTTCTCATTTTTGTTCAAGATGAAGACTCAAACACCAACCAAATTATTACAGGTATGTTCTCTTATGTAATGATTACTTCTCTCTCGCTATCTGCTTGATTATTAGGAGGAATGAAGCATTTTATCAGAATAATTATAACTTAACGTGTGCGAATGTCTGTCAGGCATTCAACCGACAAAAAAATTGATTCAAACACCAATAGGTTGACTAGTTTAGGCTCTATTTGTATTGTTGGATATTTA
Organism: Clytia hemisphaerica; assembly: GCF_902728285.1. NCBI lineage: Eukaryota > Metazoa > Cnidaria > Hydrozoa > Leptothecata > Clytiidae > Clytia > Clytia hemisphaerica. Next base: position 1,327 of record NW_027103731.1, on the reverse strand, counting down.
GGTACTCTATTTGGATAAAATATTGGTGAAATTTTATGTTTGTTGAGCTTTTTTAAGCGGTTTCAATGATCAGTTTTTTGGGTTGCATACTTTTTGCAATTAGTCTATAGACTTCAAAAACCTTTCATGAGAACTGTTTAATAGATTTGAAAGATAAACAAATACCAACTCTAAGTTGTGGAAAGTATTTTTTTAAGGTTTTAAAACTCCAAATTAAATGATACTGTTAACATGATTTTGTAGGCATGATATGTTCAGGTGCTCAAAGGGCATTTCAGCAGCAAAAAAGTTAGTATTTTTGACAGGTGAAGATTCAGATTGTTCCATGTACAATTGCCTGTTATCATCTGAAAAAGTTCTTGGAAAATATTCAATATTTCAAAAGATACAGAGGTTTTTACTACTTAGTTCTTACAAAAAATTGTTTCCTATAAAATGATAAACAAATCTTGAAAACTGCGGGCCAATCAGATACCGGTATCTGGTCACAATGGTCACATGTCATAGTTTTTTCCCAGACCCTGTCGAACGCGGTTTTGTAAAATTCCGCTGGAGAAACTTTTCAGATCATCATGTGCCTTAGCAATGGTGATCGGTTATGAGATTAGATTGGAACTAGCTAAAATCTATCATATATTGACCTTGGAACAGAACTTAACCTATGAAATGAAAAAATAATGCCATTTTGATGTTTTAAAAGTAGCGAGACAAAATTAGAGGGCAAAAACGAAGTGTAATTTCTATTATACACAGTGTAATTTGGTTTACTGTTCCATACGGGAAAACTTAACTATCAAAATCTGTGAACAGTGAAAAATTGACGTAAGTCAGCGAATTAGTAGTATAAAATGAGGAAGATATTTCCATGTTTAACTAGCGCAAATAATTTTTTCAAAAATGGTTATTTTGCAAAATGCAAAGTTGTTCTTTTTTTAATTTCAATTTTTAATTTTGTTTTGAGTGCATTTTCAAGCAATCTAGAGCTCAAATTTGCAAAATTTTCCCCCTAGGGCCAATCCGGTTGACATTGGTGGTGTCACTAAACTTCAGCCCCCCCCCCAATATGAAAATGCTTCTTACGGCACTGCTAGCGGGTGTTGCAATGCTAATTTAATGAAAAGTTGAGTGCTTATTTATTTTGTACCAATTTTTGTACCAACTACCAGCAAAATTATTTGCTATCGCCAAGGTTGCCTATTTTGGAGTATTGATGTGTATAATATGTAAGCTCACGACTAGACTGGCACGCCAGTCGGGCTGGAACGGTATCACGCGTGAAAAGTGAGCGTAGGAGTTAGGTAAGCGTAGGAAGAAATTTAAAAGCAGC